>NW_028295025.1:0-157000 GCF_964341445.2 Mesoplodon mirus
GCTCCTTTCATGCTGCCTTGCAGGTTCTTAAAACACAGTGTTTCTGACGGGCCTGGAGACACTGTAAGCAGCTCCCTGGGAAGAAAAGGACTTTCCGCTGAAGAAACAGTGTGCTTCCATAGCGTGGACGAGTCTCAAACACAGCGCCGCCAGAGAAGCCCTGCTTGCCAGCTTTGAAAGCTCCTTTCATGCTGCCTTGCAGGTTCCTAAAACACAGTGTTTCTGACGGGCCTGGAGACACTGTAAGCAGCTCCCTGGGAAGAAAAGGACTTTCCGCTGAAGAAACAGTGTGCTTCCCTAGCCTGGTCAGGAGCTCATCCTGTCATGCTCTAGAGCTAAAGGGAAACTGGACATGAGTACTTACCTCACGTGAGGCCTTGACTTGCCCTGCTGGAGCGGAAGCGTGGAGCAGTTTCCATGAGGTCTTAGTCGCAGTTCTGCATCATTTGAACGTTCGTAGGCTTTTCCGGACGCTTAGGACCCTCGCCCGGGCACCCTGTTCCCTACAAAATCACTGAGGAGCGGCAGGCTCCTCTGGGCTGCTCAGACAGAAACATCCAGGCCGGGATCCCTTCAGAGTCACTGTGTGTACGCCGAGTGTAGGGCAACACACGGCACTCGTCCTCGGGACAGCTAGATTTCCTCAGCCATCCAACAGCTGCAGGACATCTCTTTGCTCCCGTCCTACATGCCATGGAAGTCTGCCTCGTTGCCCTCATCTGAGCTGTACTTAGAAAAACAATCTGCTTCGCATTCCTTCTAGGCACTCATACCCGAAGACCCCACAGCGACGGGAGTAAGTCGGCTTGCATTCCTACTGCAACTGAAGCACAGTTCTTCCTGTCATTCTGTAGGACTTCAAAATGGCCAAGGCCCAATAGCTTTCCTCGCACGATCCTTGGATGAGGGAGCTCGCTCCATGCAGAACACCCTGTGCAGAAAAGTTGATTCAGGCAAGTGTGACCAGTGTGCCCCTGGAGTGTCTTATGATTTGTTAGAAAGGGCAAGGACAGAGGCTGCGGGTTCACTGGAAATGGGGGCCTGGTGGCACAAGCCTTGCTTTCCCATTTTGAAATCCCCATTCATGCTGCCTTGCAGCTTCCGAAGAAATAGGGTTTTTGACGGGCCTGTAGACCCGGTATGCAGGGCTCAATGCAGTCGGAGTCTCAAACACAGCGCCGCCAGAGAAGCCCTGCTTGCCCGCTTTGAAAGCTCCTTTCATGCTGCCTTGCAGGTTCCTAAAACACAGTGTTTCTGACGGGCCTGGAGACACTGTAAGCAGCTCCCTGGGAAGAAAAGGACTTTCCGCTGAAGAAACAGTGTGCTTCCATAGCGTGTTCGAGTCTCAAACACAGCGCCGCCAGAGAAGCCCCGCTTGCCCGCTTTGAAAGCTCCTTTCATGCTGCCTTGCAGGTTCCTAAAACACAGTGTTTCTGACGGGCCTGGAGACACTGTAAGCAGCTCTCTGGGAAGAAAAGGACTTTCCGATGAAGAAACAGTGTGCTTCCATAGCGTGGTCGAGTCTCAAACACAGCGCCGCCAGAGAAGCCCTGCTTGCCCGCTTTGAAAGCTCCTTTCATGCTGCCTTGAAGGTTCCTAAAACACAGTGTTTCTGACGGGCCTGGAGACACTGTAAGCAGCTCCCTGGGAAGAAAAGGACTTTCCGCTGAAGAAACAGTGTGCTTCCATAGCGTGGTCGAGTCTCAAACACAGCGCCGCCAGAGAGAAGCCCTGCTTGCCCGCTTTGAAAGCTCCTTTCATGCTGCCTTGCAGGTTCCTAAAACACAGTGTTTCTGACGGGCCTGGAGACACTGTAAGCAGCTCCCTGGGAAGAAAAGGACTTTCCGCTGAAGAAACAGTGTGCTTCCATAGCGTGGTCGAGTCTCAAACACAGCGCCGCCAGAGAAGCCCTGCTTGCCCGCTTTGAAAGCTCCTTTCATGCTGCCTTGCAGGTTCCTAAAACACAGTGTTTCTGACGGGCCTGGAGACACTGTAAGCAGCTCCCTGGGAAGAAAAGGACTTTCCGCTGAAGAAACAGTGTGCTTCCATAGTGTGGTCGAGTCTCAAACACAGCGCCGCCAGACAGAAGCCCTGCTTGCCCGCTTTGAAAGCTCCTTTCATGCTGCCTTGCAGGTTCCTAAAACACAGTGTTTCTGACGGGCCTGGAGACACTGTAAGCAGCTCCCTGGGAAGAAAAGGACTTTCCGCTGAAGAAACAGTGTGCTTCCATAGCGTGGTCGAGTCTCAAACACAGCGCCGCCAGAGAAGCCCTGCTTGCCCGCTTTGAAAGCTCCTTTCATGCTGCCTTGCAGGTTCCTAAAACACAGTGTTTCTGACGGGCCTGGAGACACTGTAAGCAGCTCCCTGGGAAGAAAAGGACTTTCCGCTGAAGAAACAGTGTGCTTCCATAGCGTGGTCGAGTCTCAAACACAGCGCCGCCAGAGAAGCCCCGCTTGCCCGCTTTGAAAGCTCCTTTCATGCTGCCTTGCAGGTTCCTAAAACACAGTGTTTCTGACGGGCCTGGAGACACTGTAAGCAGCTCCCTGGGAAGAAAAGGACTTTCCGCTGAAGAAACAGTGTGCTTCCATAGCGTGGTCGAGTCTCAAACACAGCGCCGCCAGAGAAGCCCTGCTTGCCCGCTTTGAAAGCTCCTTTCATGCTGCCTTGCAGATTCCTAAAACACAGTGTTTCTGACGGGCCTGGAGACACTGTAAGCAGCTCCCTGGGAAGAAAAGGACTTTCCGCTGAAGAAACAGTGTGCTTCCATAGCGTGGTCGAGTCTCAAACACAGCGCCGCCAGAGAAGCCCTGCTTGCCCGCTTTGAAAGCTCCTTTCATGCTGCCTTGCAGGTTCCTAAAACACAGTGTTTCTGACGGGCCTGGAGACACTGTAAGCAGCTCCCTGGGAAGAAAAGGACTTTCCGCTGAAGAAACAGTGTGCTTCCATAGCGTGGTCGAGTCTCAAAAACAGCGCCGCCAGAGAAGACCCGCTTGCCCGCTTTGAAAGCTCCTTTCATGCTGCCTTGCAGGTTCCTAAAACACAGTGTTTCTGACGGGCCTGGAGACACTGTAAGCAGCTCCCTGGGAAGAAAAGGACTTTCCGCTGAAGAAACAGTGTGCTTCCATAGTGTGGTCGAGTCTCAAACACAGCGCCGCCAGAGAAGCCCTGCTTGCCCGCTTTGAAAGCTCCTTTCATGCTGCCTTGCAGGTTCCTAAAACACAGTGTTTCTGACGGGCCTGGAGATACTGTAAGCAGCTCCCTGGGAAGAAAAGGACTTTCCGCTGAAGAAACAGTGTGCTTCCATAGCGTGGTCGAGTCTCAAACACAGCGCCGCCAGAGAAGCCCTGCTTGCCCGCTTTGAAAGCTCCTTTCATGCTGCCTTGCAGGTTCCTAAAACACAGTGTTTCTGACGGGCCTGGAGACACTGTAAGCAGCTCCCTGGGAAGAAAAGGACTTTCCGCTGAAGAAACAGTGTGCTTCCATAGCGTGGACGAGTCTCAAACACAGCGCCGCCAGAGAAGCCCTGCTTGCCAGCTTTGAAAGCTCCTTTCATGCTGCCTTGCAGGTTCCTAAAACACAGTGTTTCTGACGGACCTGGAGACACTGTAAGCAGCTCCCTGGGAAGAAAAGGACTTTCCGCTGAAGAAACAGTGTGCTTCCATAGCGTGGTCGAGTCTCAAACACAGCGCCGCCAGAGAGAAGCCCTGCTTGCCCGCTTTGAAAGCTCCTTTCATGCTGCCTTGCAGGTTCCTAAAACACAGTGTTTCTGACGGGCCTGGAGACACTGTAAGCAGCTCCCTGGGAAGAAAAGGACTTTCCGCTGAAGAAACAGTGTGCTTCCATAGCGTGGTCGAGTCTCAAACACAGCGCCGCCAGAGAAGCCCTGCTTGCCCGCTTTGAAAGCTCCTTTCATGCTGCCTTGCAGGTTCTTAAAACACAGTGTTTCTGACGGGCCTGGAGACACTGTAAGCAGCTCCCTGGGAAGAAAAGGACTTTCCGCTGAAGAAACAGTGTGCTTCCATAGCGTGGACGAGTCTCAAACACAGCGCCGCCAGAGAAGCCCTGCTTGCCAGCTTTGAAAGCTCCTTTCATGCTGCCTTGCAGGTTCCTAAAACACAGTGTTTCTGACGGGCCTGGAGACACTGTAAGCAGCTCCCTGGGAAGAAAAGGACTTTCCGCTGAAGAAACAGTGTGCTTCCCTAGCCTGGTCAGGAGCTCATCCTGTCATGCTCTAGAGCTAAAGGGAAACTGGACATGAGTACTTACCTCACGTGAGGCCTTGACTTGCCCTGCTGGAGCGGAAGCGTGGAGCAGTTTCCATGAGGTCTTAGTCGCAGTTCTGCATCATTTGAACGTTCGTAGGCTTTTCCGGACGCTTAGGACCCTCGCCCGGGCACCCTGTTCCCTACAAAATCACTGAGGAGCGGCAGGCTCCTCTGGGCTGCTCAGACAGAAACATCCAGGCCGGGATCCCTTCAGAGTCACTGTGTGTACGCCGAGTGTAGGGCAACACACGGCACTCGTCCTCGGGACAGCTAGATTTCCTCAGCCATCCAACAGCTGCAGGACAACTCTTTGCTCCCGTCCTACATGCCATGGAAGTCTGCCTCGTTGCCCTCATCTGAGCTGTACTTAGAAAAACAATCTGCTTCGCATTCCTTCTAGGCACTCATACCCGAAGACCCCACAGCGACGGGAGTAAGTCGGCTTGCATTCCTACTGCAACTGAAGCACAGTTCTTCCTGTCATTCTGTAGGACTTCAAAATGGCCAAGGCCCAATAGCTTTCCTCGCACGATCCTTGGATGAGGGAGCTCGCTCCATGCAGAACACCCTGTGCAGAAAAGTTGATTCAGGCAAGTGTGACCAGTGTGCCCCTGGAGTGTCTTATGATTTGTTAGAAAGGGCAAGGACAGAGGCTGCGGGTTCACTGGAAATGGGGGCCTGGTGGCACAAGCCTTGCTTTCCCATTTTGAAATCCCCATTCATGCTGCCTTGCAGCTTCCGAAGAAATAGGGTTTTTGACGGGCCTGTAGACCCGGTATGCAGGGCTCAATGCAGTCGGAGTCTCAAACACAGCGCCGCCAGAGAAGCCCTGCTTGCCCGCTTTGAAAGCTCCTTTCATGCTGCCTTGCAGGTTCCTAAAACACAGTGTTTCTGACGGGCCTGGAGACACTGTAAGCAGCTCCCTGGGAAGAAAAGGACTTTCCGCTGAAGAAACAGTGTGCTTCCATAGCGTGGTCGAGTCTCAAACACAGCGCCGCCAGAGAAGCCCCGCTTGCCCGCTTTGAAAGCTCCTTTCATGCTGCCTTGCAGGTTCCTAAAACACAGTGTTTCTGACGGGCCTGGAGACACTGTAAGCAGCTCTCTGGGAAGAAAAGGACTTTCCGATGAAGAAACAGTGTGCTTCCATAGCGTGGTCGAGTCTCAAACACAGCGCCGCCAGAGAAGCCCTGCTTGCCCGCTTTGAAAGCTCCTTTCATGCTGCCTTGCAGGTTCCTAAAACACAGTGTTTCTGACGGGCCTGGAGACACTGTAAGCAGCTCCCTGGGAAGAAAAGGACTTTCCGCTGAAGAAACAGTGTGCTTCCATAGCGTGGTCGAGTCTCAAACACAGCGCCGCCAGAGAGAAGCCCTGCTTGCCCGCTTTGAAAGCTCCTTTCATGCTGCCTTGCAGGTTCCTAAAACACAGTGTTTCTGACGGGCCTGGAGACACTGTAAGCAGCTCCCTGGGAAGAAAAGGACTTTCCGCTGAAGAAACAGTGTGCTTCCATAGCGTGGTCGAGTCTCAAACACAGCGCCGCCAGAGAAGCCCCGCTTGCCCGCTTTGAAAGCTCCTTTCATGCTGCCTTGCAGGTTCCTAAAACACAGTGTTTCTGACGGGCCTGGAGACACTGTAAGCAGCTCCCTGGGAAGAAAAGGACTTTCCGCTGAAGAAACAGTGTGCTTCCATAGTGTGGTCGAGTCTCAAACACAGCGCCGCCAGAGAAGCCCTGCTTGCCCGCTTTGAAAGCTCCTTTCATGCTGCCTTGCAGGTTCCTAAAACACAGTGTTTCTGACGGGCCTGGAGACACTGTAAGCAGCTCCCTGGGAAGAAAAGGACTTTCCCCTGAAGAAACAGTGTGCTTCCATAGCGTGGTCGAGTCTCAAACACAGCGCCGCCAGAGAAGCCCTGCTTGCCCGCTTTGAAAGCTCCTTTCATGCTGCCTTGCAGGTTCCTAAAACACAGTGTTTCTGACGGGCCTGGAGATACTGTAAGCAGCTCCCTGGGAAGAAAAGGACTTTCCGCTGAAGAAACAGTGTGCTTCCATAGCGTGTTCGAGTCTCAAACACAGCGCCACCAGGGAGAAGCCCTGCTTGCCCGCTTTGAAAGCTCCTTTCATGCTGCCTTGCAGGTTCCTAAAACACAGTGTTTCTGACGGGCCTGGAGACACTGTAAGCAGCTCCCTGGGAAGAAAAGGACTTTCCGCTGAAGAAACAGTGTGCTTCCATAGCGTGGTCGAGTCTCAAACACAGCGCCGCCAGAGAAGCCCTGCTTGCCCGCTTTGAAAGCTCCTTTCATGCTGCCTTGCAGGTTCCTAAAACACAGTGTTTCTGACGGGCCTGGAGACACTGTAAGCAGCTCCCTGGGAAGAAAAGGACTTTCCGCTGAAGAAACAGTGTGCTTCCATAGCCTGGTCAGGAGCTCATCCTGTCATGCTCTAGAGCTAAAGGGAAACTGGACATGAGTACTTACCTCACGTGAGGCCTTGACTTGCCCTGCTGGAGCGGAAGCGTGGAGCAGTTTCCATGAGGTCTTAGTCGCAGTTCTGCATCATTTGAACGTTCGTAGGCTTTTCCGGACGCTTAGGACCCTCGCCCGGGCACCCTGTTCCCTACAAAATCACTGAGGAGCGGCAGGCTCCTCTGGGCTGCTCAGACAGAAACATCCAGGCCGGGATCCCTTCAGAGTCACTGTGTGTACGCCGAGTGTAGGGCAACACACGGCACTCGTCCTCGGGACAGCTAGATTTCCTCAGCCATCCAACAGCTGCAGGACATCTCTTTGCTCCCGTCCTACATGCCATGGAAGTCTGCCTCGTTGCCCTCATCTGAGCTGTACTTAGAAAAACAATCTGCTTCGCATTCCTTCTAGGCACTCATACCCGAAGACCCCACAGTGACGGGAGTAAGTCGGCTTGCATTCCTACTGCAACTGAAGCACAGTTCTTCCTGTCATTCTGTAGGACTTCAAAATGGCCAAGGCCCAATAGCTTTCCTCGCACGATCCTTGGATGAGGGAGCTCGCTCCATGCAGAACACCCTGTGCAGAAAAGTTGATTCAGGCAAGTGTGACCAGTGTGCCCGTGGAGTGTCTTATGATTTGTTAGAAAGGACAACGACAGAGGCTGCGGGTTCACTGGAAATGGGGGCCTGGTGGCACAAGCCTTGCTTTCCCATTTTGAAATCCCCATTCATGCTGCCTTGCAGTTTCCGAAGAAACAGGGTTTTTGACGGGCCTGTAGACCCGGTATGCAGGGCTCAATGCAGTCGGAGTCTCAAACACAGCGCCGCCAGAGAAGCCCTGCTTGCCCGCTTTGAAAGCTCCTTTCATGCTGCCTTGCAGGTTCCTAAAACACAGTGTTTCTGACGGGCCTGGAGACACTGTAAGCAGCTCCCTGGGAAGAAAAGGACTTTCCCCTGAAGAAACAGTGTGCTTCCATAGCGTGTTCGAGTCTCAAACACAGCGCCGCCAGAGAAGCCCTGCTTGCCCGCTTTGAAAGCTCCTTTCATGCTGCCTTGCAGGTTCCTAAAACACAGTGTTTCTGACGGGCCTGGAGATACTGTAAGCAGCTCCCTGGGAAGAAAAGGACTTTCCGCTGAAGCAACAGTGTGCTTCCATAGCGTGGTCGAGTCTCAAACACAGCGCCGCCAGAGAGAAGCCCTGCTTGCCCGCTTTGAAAGCTCCTTTCATGCTGCCTTGCAGGTTCCTAAAACACAGTGTTTCTGACGGGCCTGGAGACACTGTAAGCAGCTCCCTGGGAAGAAAAGGACTTTCCGCTGAAGAAACAGTGTGCTTCCATAGCGTGGTCGAGTCTCAAACACAGCGCCGCCAGAGAAGCCCTGCTTGCCCGCTTTGAAAGCTCCTTTCATGCTGCCTTGCAGGTTCCTAAAACACAGTGTTTCTGACAGGCCTGGAGACACTGTAAGCAGCTCCCTGGGAAGAAAAGGACTTTCCGCTGAAGAAACAGTGTGCTTCCATAGCCTGGTCAGGAGCTCATCCTGTCATGCTGTAGAGCTAAAGGGAAACTGGACATGAGTACTTACCTCACGTGAGGCCTTGACTTGCCCTGCTGGATCGGAAGCGTGGAGCAGTTTCCATGAGGTCTTAGTCGCAGTTCTGCATCATTTGAACGTTCGTAGGCTTTTCCGGACGCTTAGGACCCTCGCCCGGGCACCCTGTTCCCTACAAAATCACTGAGGAGCGGCAGGCTCCTCTGGGCTGCTCAGACAGAAACATCCAGGCCGGGATCCCTTCAGAGTCACTGTGTGTACGCCGAGTGTAGGGCAACACACGGCACTCGTCCTCGGGACAGCTAGATTTCCTCAGCCATCCAACAGCTGCAGGACATCTCTTTGCTCCCGTCCTACATGCCATGGAAGTCTGCCTCGTTGCCCTCATCTGAGCTGTACTTAGAAAAACAATCTGCTTCGCATTCCTTCTAGGCACTCATACCCGAAGACCCCACAGCGACGGGAGTAAGTCGGCTTGCATTCCTACTGCAACTGAAACACAGTTCTTCCTGTCATTCTGTAGGACTTCAAAATGGCCAAGGCCCAATAGCTTTCCTCGCACGATCCTTGGATGAGGGAGCTCGCTCCATGCAGAACACCCTGTGCAGAAAAGTTGATTCAGGCAAGTGTGACCAGTGTGCCCCTGGAGTGTCTTATGATTTGTTAGAAAGGGCAAGGACAGAGGCTGCGGGTTCACTGGAAATGGGGGCCTGGTGGCACAAGCCTTGCTTTCCCATTTTGAAATCCCCATTCATGCTGCCTTGCAGCTTCCGAAGAAATAGGGTTTTTGACGGGCCTGTAGACCCGGTATGCAGGGCTCAATGCAGTCGGAGTCTCAAACACAGCGCCGCCAGAGAAGCCCTGCTTGCCCGCTTTGAAAGCTCCTTTCATGCTGCCTTGCAGGTTCCTAAAACACAGTGTTTCTGACGGGCCTGGAGACACTGTAAGCAGCTCCCTGGGAAGAAAAGGACTTTCCGCTGAAGAAACAGTGTGCTTCCATAGCGTGGTCGAGTCTCAAACACAGCGCCGCCAGAGAAGCCCCGCTTGCCCGCTTTGAAAGCTCCTTTCATGCTGCCTTGCAGGTTCCTAAAACACAGTGTTTCTGACGGGCCTGGAGACACTGTAAGCAGCTCTCTGGGAAGAAAAGGACTTTCCGCTGAAGAAACAGTGTGCTTCCATAGCGTGGTCGAGTCTCAAACACAGCGCCGCCAGAGAAGCCCTGCTTGCCCGCTTTGAAAGCTCCTTTCATGCTGCCTTGCAGGTTCCTAAAACACAGTGTTTCTGACGGGCCTGGCGACACTGTAAGCAGCTCCCTGGGAAGAAAAGGACTTTCCGCTGAAGAAACAGTGTGCTTCCATAGTGTGGTCGAGTCTCAAACACAGCGCCGCCAGAGAAGCCCTGCTTGCCCGCTTTGAAAGCTCCTTTCATGCTGCCTTGCAGGTTCCTAAAACACAGTGTTTCTGACGGGCCTGGAGATACTGTAAGCAGCTCCCTGGGAAGAAAAGGACTTTCCGCTGAAGAAACAGTGTGCTTCCATAGCGTGGTCGAGTCTCAAACACAGCGCCGCCAGAGAAGCCCTGCTTGCCCGCTTTGAAAGCTCCTTTCATGCTGCCTTGCAGGTTCCTAAAACACAGTGTTTCTGACGGGCCTGGAGACACTGTAAGCAGCTCCCTGGGAAGAAAAGGACTTTCCGCTGAAGAAACAGTGTGCTTCCATAGGGTGGTCGAGTCTCAAACACAGCGCCGCCAGAGAGAAGCCCTGCTTGCCCGCTTTGAAAGCTCCTTTCATGCTGCCTTGCAGGTTCCTAAAACACAGTGTTTCTGACGGGCCTGGAGACACTGTAAGCAGCTCCCTTCGAAGAAAAGGACTTTCCGCTGAAGAAACTGTGTGCTTCCATAGCGTGGTCGAGTCTCAAACACAGCGCCACCAGGGAGAAGCCCTGCTTGCCCGCTTTGAAAGCTCCTTTCATGCTGCCTTGCAGGTTCCTAAAACACAGTGTTTCTGACGGGCCTGGAGACACTGTAAGCAGCTCCCTGGGAAGAAAAGGACTTTCCGCTGAAGAAACAGTGTGCTTCCATAGCGTGGTCGAGTCTCAAACACAGCGCCGCCAGAGAAGCCCTGCTTGCCCGCTTTGAAAGCTCCTTTCATGCTGCCTTGCAGGTTCCTAAAACACAGTGTTTCTGACGGGCCTGGAGACACTGTAAGCAGCTCCCTGGGAAGAAAAGGACTTTCCGCTGAAGAAACAGTGTGCTTCCATAGCCTGGTCAGGAGCTCATCCTGTCATGCTCTAGAGCTAAAGGGAAACTGGACATGAGTACTTACCTCACGTGAGGCCTTGACTTGCCCTGCTGGAGCGGAAGCGTGGAGCAGTTTCCATGAGGTCTTAGTCGCAGTTCTGCATCATTTGAACGTTCGTAGGCTTTTCCGGACGCTTAGGACCCTCGCCCGGGCACCCTGTTCCCTACAAAATCACTGAGGAGCGGCAGGCTCCTCTGGGCTGCTCAGACAGAAACATCCAGGCCGGGATCCCTTCAGAGTCACTGTGTGTACGCCGAGTGTAGGGCAACACACGGCACTCGTCCTCGGGACAGCTAGATTTCCTCAGCCATCCAACAGCTGCAGGACATCTCTTTGCTCCCGTCCTACATGCCATGGAAGTCTGCCTCGTTGCCCTCATCTGAGCTGTACTTAGAAAAACAATCTGCTTCGCATTCCTTCTAGGCACTCATACCCGAAGACCCCACAGCGACGGGAGTAAGTCGGCTTGCATTCCTACTGCAACTGAAGCACAGTTCTTCCTGTCATTCTGTAGGACTTCAAAATGGCCAAGGCCCAATAGCTTTCCTCGCACGATCCTTGGATGAGGGAGCTCGCTCCATGCAGAACACCCTGTGCAGAAAAGTTGATTCAGGCAAGTGTGACCAGTGTGCCCCTGGAGTGTCTTATGATTTGTTAGAAAGGGCAAGGACAGAGGCTGCGGGTTCACTGGAAATGGGGGCCTGGTGGCACAAGCCTTGCTTTCCCATTTTGAAATCCCCATTCATGCTGCCTTGCAGCTTCCGAAGAAAGAGGGTTTTTGACGGGCCTGTAGACCCGGTATGCAGGGCTCAATGCAGTCGGAGTCTCAAACACAGCGCCGACAGAGAAGCCCTGCTTGCCCGCTTTGAAAGCTCCTTTCATGCTGCCTTGCAGGTTCCTAAAACACAGTGTTTCTGACGGGCCTGGAGACACTGTAAGCAGCTCCCTGGGAAGAAAAGGACTTTCCGCTGAAGAAACAGTGTGCTTCCATAGCGTGGTCGAGTCTCAAACACAGCGCCGCCAGAGAAGCCCCGCTTGCCCGCTTTGAAAGCTCCTTTCATGCTGCCTTGCAGGTTCCTAAAACACAGTGTTTCTGACGGGCCTGGAGACACTGTAAGCAGCTCTCTGGGAAGAAAAGGACTTTCCGCTGAAGAAACAGTGTGCTTCCATAGCGTGGTCGAGTCTCAAACACAGCGCCGCCAGAGAAGCCCTGCTTGCCCGCTTTGAAAGCTCCTTTCATGCTGCCTTGCAGGTTCCTAAAACACAGTGTTTCTGACAGGCCTGGAGACACTGTAAGCAGCTCCCTGGGAAGAAAAGGACTTTCCGCTGAAGAAACAGTGTGCTTCCATAGTGTGGTCGAGTCTCAAACACAGCGCCGCCAGAGAAGCCCTGCTTGCCCGCTTTGAAAGCTCCTTTCATGCTGCCTTGCAGGTTCCTAAAACACAGTGTTTCTGACGGGCCTGGAGATACTGTAAGCAGCTCCCTGGGAAGAAAAGGACTTTCCGCTGAAGAAACAGTGTGCTTCCATAGCGTGGTCGAGTCTCAAACACAGCGCCGCCAGAGAAGCCCTGCTTGCCCGCTTTGAAAGCTCCTTTCATGCTGCCTTGCAGGTTCCTAAAACACAGTGTTTCTGACGGGCCTGGAGACACTGTAAGCAGCTCCCTGGGAAGAAAAGGACTTTCCGCTGAAGAAACAGTGTGCTTCCATAGCGTGGTCGAGTCTCAAACACAGCGCCGCCAGAGAGAAGCCCTGCTTGCCCGCTTTGAAAGCTCCTTTCATGCTGCCTTGCAGGTTCCTAAAACACAGTGTTTCTGACGGGCCTGGAGACACTGTAAGCAGCTCCCTTCGAAGAAAAGGACTTTCCGCTGAAGAAACAGTGTGCTTCCATAGCGTGGTCGAGTCTCAAACACAGCGCCACCAGGGAGAAGCCCTGCTTGCCCGCTTTGAAAGCTCCTTTCATGCTGCCTTGCAGGTTCCTAAAACACAGTGTTTCTGACGGGCCTGGAGACACTGTAAGCAGCTCCCTGGGAAGAAAAGGACTTTCCGCTGAAGAAACAGTGTGCTTCCATAGCGTGGTCGAGTCTCAAACACAGCGCCGCCAGAGAAGCCCTGCTTGCCCGCTTTGAAAGCTCCTTTCATGCTGCCTTGCAGGTTCCTAAAACACAGTGTTTCTGACGGGCCTGGAGACACTGTAAGCAGCTCCCTGGGAAGAAAAGGACTTTCCGCTGAAGAAACAGTGTGCTTCCATAGCCTGGTCAGGAGCTCATCCTGTCATGCTCTAGAGCTAAAGGGAAACTGGACATGAGTACTTACCTCACGTGAGGCCTTGACTTGCCCTGCTGGAGCGGAAGCGTGGAGCAGTTTCCATGAGGTCTTAGTCGCACTTCTGCATCATTTGAACGTTCGTAGGCTTTTCCGGACGCTTAGGACCCTCGCCCGGGCACCCTGTTCCCTACAAAATCACTGAGGAGCGGCAGGCTCCTCTGGGCTGCTCAGACAGAAACATCCAGGCCGGGATCCCTTCAGAGTCACTGTGTGTACGCCGAGTGTAGGGCAACACACGGCACTCGTCCTCGGGACAGCTAGATTTCCTCAGCCATCCAACAGCTGCAGGACATCTCTTTGCTCCCGTCCTACATGCCATGGAAGTCTGCCTCGTTGCCCTCATCTGAGCTGTACTTAGAAAAACAATCTGCTTCGCATTCCTTCTAGGCACTCATACCCGAAGACCCCACAGCGACGGGAGTAAGTCGGCTTGCATTCCTACTGCAACTGAAGCACAGTTCTTCCTGTCATTCTGTAGGACTTCAAAATGGCCAAGGCCCAATAGCTTTCCTCGCACGATCCTTGGATGAGGGAGCTCGCTCCATGCAGAACACCCTGTGCAGAAAAGTTGATTCAGGCAAGTGTGACCAGTGTGCCCCTGGAGTGTCTTATGATTTGTTAGAAAGGGCAAGGACAGAGGCTGCGGGTTCACTGGAAATGGGGGCCTGGTGGCACAAGCCTTGCTTTCCCATTTTGAAATCCCCATTCATGCTGCCTTGCAGCTTCCGAAGAAACAGGGTTTTTGACGGGCCTGTAGACCCGGTATGCAGGGCTCAATGCAGTCGGAGTCTCAAACACAGCGCCGCCAGAGAAGCCCTGCTTGCCCGCTTTGAAAGCTCCTTTCATGCTGCCTTGCAGGTTCCTAAAACACAGTGTTTCTGACGGGCCTGGAGACACTGTAAGCAGCTCCCTGGGAAGAAAAGGACTTTCCGCTGAAGAAACAGTGTGCTTCCATAGCGTGGTCGAGTCTCAAACACAGCGCCGCCAGAGAGAAGCCCTGCTTGCCCGCTTTGAAAGCTCCTTTCATGCAGCCTTGCAGGTTCCTAAAACACAGTGTTTCTAACGGGCCTGGAGACACTGTAAGCAGCTCCCTGGGAAGAAAAGGACTTTCCGCTGAAGAAACAGTGTGCTTCCATAACGTGGTCGAGTCTCAAACACAGCGCCGCCAGAGAAGCCCTGCTTGCCCGCTTTGAAAGCTCCTTTCACGCTGCCTTGCAGGTTCCTAAAACACAGTGTTTCTGACGGGCCTGGAGACACTGTAAGCAGCTCCCTGGGAAGAAAAGGACTTTCCGCTGAAGAAACAGTGTGCTTCCATAGCCTGGTCAGGAGCTCATCCTGTCATGCTGTAGAGCTAAAGGGAAACTGGACATGAGTACTTACCTCACGTGAGGCCTTGACTTGCCCTGCTGGAGCGGAAGCGTGGAGCAGTTTCCATGAGGTCTTAGTCGCAGTTCTGCATCATTTGAACGTTCGTAGGCTTTTCCGGATGCTTAGGACCCTCGCCCGGGCACCCTGTTCCCTACAAAATCACTGAGGAGCGGCAGGCTCCTCTGGGCTGCTCAGACAGAAACATCCAGGCCGGGATCCCTTCAGAGTCACTGTGTGTACGCCGAGTGTAGGGCAACACACGGCACTCGTCCTCGGGACAGCTAGATTTCCTCAGCCATCCAACAGCTGCAGGACATCTCTTTGCTCCCGTCCTACATGCCATGGAAGTCTGCCTCGTTGCCCTCATCTGAGCTGTACTTAGAAAAACAATCTGCTTCGCATTCCTTCTAGGCACTCATACCCGAAGACCCCACAGCGACGGGAGTAAGTCGGCTTGCATTCCTACTGCAACTGAAGCACAGTTCTTCCTGTCATTCTGTAGGACTTCAAAATGGCCAAGGCCCAATAGCTTTCCTCGCACGATCCTTGGATGAGGGAGCTCGCTCCATGCAGAACACCCTGTGCAGAAAAGTTGATTCAGGCAAGTGTGACCAGTGTGCCCCTGGAGTGTCTTATGATTTGTTAGAAAGGGCAAGGACAGAGGCTGCGGGTTCACTGGAAATGGGGGCCTGGTGGCACAAGCCTTGCTTTCCCATTTTGAAATCCCCATTCATGCTGCCTTGCAGCTTCCGAAGAAAGAGGGTTTTTGACGGGCCTGTAGACCCGGTATGCAGGGCTCAATGCAGTCGGAGTCTCAAACACAGCGCCGCCAGAGAAGCCCTGCTTGCCCGCTTTGAAAGCTCCTTTCATGCTGCCTTGCAGGTTCCTAAAACACAGTGTTTCTGACGGGCCTGGAGACACTGTAAGCAGCTCCCTGGGAAGAAAAGGACTTTCCGCTGAAGAAACAGTGTGCTTCCATAGCGTGGTCGAGTCTCAAACACAGCGCCGCCAGAGAAGCCCCGCTTGCCCGCTTTGAAAGCTCCTTTCATGCTGCCTTGCAGGTTCCTAAAACACAGTGTTTCTGACGGGCCTGGAGACACTGTAAGCAGCTCTCTGGGAAGAAAAGGACTTTCCGCTGAAGAAACAGTGTGCTTCCATAGCGTGGTCGAGTCTCAAACACAGCGCCGCCAGAGAAGCCCTGCTTGCCCGCTTTGAAAGCTCCTTTCATGCTGCCTTGCAGGTTCCTAAAACACAGTGTTTCTGACGGGCCTGGAGACACTGTAAGCAGCTCCCTGGGAAGAAAAGGACTTTCCGCTGAAGAAACAGTGTGCTTCCATAGTGTGGTCGAGTCTCAAACACAGCGCCGCCAGAGAAGCCCTGCTTGCCCGCTTTGAAAGCTCCTTTCATGCTGCCTTGCAGGTTCCTAAAACACAGTGTTTCTGACGGGCCTGGAGATACTGTAAGCAGCTCCCTGGGAAGAAAAGGACTTTCCGCTGAAGAAACAGTGTGCTTCCATAGCGTGGTCGAGTCTCAAACACAGCGCCGCCAGAGAAGCCCTGCTTGCCCGCTTTGAAAGCTCCTTTCATGCTGCCTTGCAGGTTCCTAAAACACAGTGTTTCTGACGGGCCTGGAGACACTGTAAGCAGCTCCCTGGGAAGAAAAGGACTTTCCGCTGAAGAAACAGTGTGCTTCCATAGCGTGGTCGAGTCTCAAACACAGCGCCGCCAGAGAGAAGCCCTGCTTGCCCGCTTTGAAAGCTCCTTTCATGCTGCCTTGCAGGTTCCTAAAACACAGTGTTTCTGACGGGCCTGGAGACACTGTAAGCAGCTCCCTTCGAAGAAAAGGACTTTCCGCTGAAGAAACAGTGTGCTTCCATAGCGTGGTCGAGTCTCAAACACAGCGCCACCAGGGAGAAGCCCTGCTTGCCCGCTTTGAAAGCTCCTTTCATGCTGCCTTGCAGGTTCCTAAAACACAGTGTTTCTGACGGGCCTGGAGACACTGTAAGCAGCTCCCTGGGAAGAAAAGGACTTTCCGCTGAAGAAACAGTGTGCTTCCATAGCGTGGTCGAGTCTCAAACACAGCGCCGCCAGAGAAGCCCTGCTTGCCCGCTTTGAAAGCTCCTTTCATGCTGCCTTGCAGGTTCCTAAAACACAGTGTTTCTGACGGGCCTGGAGACACTGTAAGCAGCTCCCTGGGAAGAAAAGGACTTTCCGCTGAAGAAACAGTGTGCTTCCATAGCCTGGTCAGGAGCTCATCCTGTCATGCTCTAGAGCTAAAGGGAAACTGGACATGAGTTCTTACCTCACGTGAGGCCTTGACTTGCCCTGCTGGAGCGGAAGCGTGGAGCAGTTTCCATGAGGTCTTAGTCGCAGTTCTGCATCATTTGAACGTTCGTAGGCTTTTCCGGACGCTTAGGACCCTCGCCCGGGCACCCTGTTCCCTACAAAATCACTGAGGAGCGGCAGGCTCCTCTGGGCTGCTCAGACAGAAACATCCAGGCCGGGATCCCTTCAGAGTCACTGTGTGTACGCCGAGTGTAGGGCAACACACGGCACTCGTCCTCGGGACAGCTAGATTTCCTCAGCCATCCAACAGCTGCAGGACATCTCTTTGCTCCCGTCCTACATGCCATGGAAGTCTGCCTCGTTGCCCTCATCTGAGCTGTACTTAGAAAAACAATCTGCTTCGCATTCCTTCTAGGCACTCATACCCGAAGACCCCACAGCGACGGGAGTAAGTCGGCTTGCATTCCTACTGCAACTGAAGCACAGTTCTTCCTGTCATTCTGTAGGACTTCAAAATGGCCAAGGCCCAATAGCTTTCCTCGCACGATCCTTGGATGAGGGAGCTCGCTCCATGCAGAACACCCTGTGCAGAAAAGTTGATTCAGGCAAGTGTGACCAGTGTGCCCCTGGAGTGTCTTATGATTTGTTAGAAAGGGCAAGGACAGAGGCTGCGGGTTCACTGGAAATGGGGGCCTGGTGGCACAAGCCTTGCTTTCCCATTTTGAAATCCCCATTCATGCTGCCTTGCACTTCCGAAGAAACAGGGTTTTTGACGGGCCTGTAGACCCGGTATGCAGGGCTCAATGCAGTCGGAGTCTCAAACACAGCGCCGCCAGAGAAGCCCTGCTTGCCCGCTTTGAAAGCTCCTTTCATGCTGCCTTGCAGGTTCCTAAAACACAGTGTTTCTGACGGGCCTGGAGACACTGTAAGCAGCTCCCTGGGAAGAAAAGGACTTTCCGCTGAAGAAACAGTGTGCTTCCATAGCGTGGTCGAGTCTCAAACACAGCGCCGCCAGAGAGAAGCCCTGCTTGCCCGCTTTGAAAGCTCCTTTCATGCAGCCTTGCAGGTTCCTAAAACACAGTGTTTCTAACGGGCCTGGAGACACTGTAAGCAGCTCCCTGGGAAGAAAAGGACTTTCCGCTGAAGAAACAGTGTGCTTCCATAACGTGGTCGAGTCTCAAACACAGCGCCGCCAGAGAAGCCCTGCTTGCCCGCTTTGAAAGCTCCTTTCACGCTGCCTTGCAGGTTCCTAAAACACAGTGTTTCTGACGGGCCTGGAGACACTGTAAGCAGCTCCCTGGGAAGAAA
This sequence comes from Mesoplodon mirus, assembly GCF_964341445.2. Lineage (NCBI taxonomy): Eukaryota > Metazoa > Chordata > Mammalia > Artiodactyla > Ziphiidae > Mesoplodon > Mesoplodon mirus. The sequence goes on from NW_028295025.1 coordinate 17,857, forward strand.
AGGACTTTCCGCTGAAGAAACAGTGTGCTTCCATAGCCTGGTCAGGAGCTCATCCTGTCATGCTGTAGAGCTAAAGGGAAACTGGACATGAGTACTTACCTCACGTGAGGCCTTGACTTGCCCTGCTGGAGCGGAAGCGTGGAGCAGTTTCCATGAGGTCTTAGTCGCAGTTCTGCATCATTTGAACGTTCGTAGGCTTTTCCGGATGCTTAGGACCCTCGCCCGGGCACCCTGTTCCCTACAAAATCACTGAGGAGCGGCAGGCTCCTCTGGGCTGCTCAGACAGAAACATCCAGGCCGGGATCCCTTCAGAGTCACTGTGTGTAGGCCGCGTGTAGCGCAACACACGGCACTCGTCCTCGGGACAGCTAGATTTCCTCAGCCATCCAACAGCTGCAGGACATCTCTTTGCTCCCGTGCTACATGCCATGGAAGTCTGCCTCGTTGCCCTCATCTGAGCTGTACTTAGAAAAACAATCTGCTTCGCATTCCTTCTAGGCACTCATACCCGAAGACCCCACAGCGACGGGAGTAAGTCGGCTTGCATTCCTACTGCAACTGAAGCACAGTTCTTCCTGTCATTCTGTAGGACTTCAAAATGGCCAAGGCCCAATAGTTTTCCTCGCACGATCCTTGGATGAGGGAGCTCGCTCCATGCAGAACACCCTGTGCAGAAAAGTTGATTCAGGCAAGTGTGACCAGTGTGCCCCTGGAGTGTCTTATGATTTGTTAGAAAGGGCCAGGACAGAGGCTGCGGGTTCACTGGAAATGGGGGCCTGGTGGCACAAGCCTTGCTTTCCCATTTTGAAATCCCCATTCATGCTGCCTTGCAGCTTCCGAAGAAATAGGGTATTTGACGGGCCTGTAGACCCGGTATGCAGGGCTCAATGCAGTCGGAGTCTCAAACACAGCGCCGCCAGAGAAGCCCTGCTTGCCCGCTTTGAAAGCTCCTTTCATGCTGCCTTGCAGGTTCCTAAAACACAGTGTTTCTGACGGGCCTGGAGACACTGTAAGCAGCTCCCTGGGAAGAAAAGGACTTTCCGCTGAAGAAACAGTGTGCTTCCATAGCGTGGTCGAGTCTCAAACACAGCGCCGCCAGAGAAGCCCTGCTTGCCCGCTTTGAAAGCTCCTTTCATGCTGCCTTGCAGGTTCCTAAAACACAGTGTTTCTGACGGGCCTGGAGACACTGTAAGCAGCTCCCTGGGAAGAAAAGGACTTTCCGCTGAAGAAACAGTGTGCTTCCATAGCCTGGTCAGGAGCTCATCCTGTCATGCTCTAGAGCTAAAGGGAAACTGGACATGAGTACTTACCTCACGTGAGGCCTTGACTTGCCCTGCTGGAGCGGAAGCGTGGAGCAGTTTCCATGAGGTCTTAGTCGCAGTTCTGCATCATTTGAACGTTCGTAGGCTTTTCCGGACGCTTAGGACCCTCGCCCGGGCACCCTGTTCCCTACAAAATCACTGAGGAGCGGCAGGCTCCTCTGGGCTGCTCAGACAGAAACATCCAGGCCGGGATCCCTTCAGAGTCACTGTGTGTACGCCGAGTGTAGGGCAACACACGGCACTCGTCCTCGGGACAGCTAGATTTCCTCAGCCATCCAACAGCTGCAGGACATCTCTTTGCTCCCGTCCTACATGCCATGGAAGTCTGCCTCGTTGCCCTCATCTGAGCTGTACTTAGAAAAACAATCTGCTTCGCATTCCTTCTAGGCACTCATACCCGAAGACCCCACAGTGACGGGAGTAAGTCGGCTTGCATTCCTACTGCAACTGAAGCACAGTTCTTCCTGTCATTCTGTAGGACTTCAAAATGGCCAAGGCCCAATAGCTTTCCTCGCACGATCCTTGGATGAGGGAGCTCGCTCCATGCAGAACACCCTGTGCAGAAAAGTTGATTCAGGCAAGTGTGACCAGTGTGCCCGTGGAGTGTCTTATGATTTGTTAGAAAGGACAACGACAGAGGCTGCGGGTTCACTGGAAATGGGGGCCTGGTGGCACAAGCCTTGCTTTCCCATTTTGAAATCCCCATTCATGCTGCCTTGCAGTTTCCGAAGAAACAGGGTTTTTGACGGGCCTGTAGACCCGGTATGCAGGGCTCAATGCAGTCGGAGTCTCAAACACAGCGCCGCCAGAGAAGCCCTGCTTGCCCGCTTTGAAAGCTCCTTTCATGCTGCCTTGCAGGTTCCTAAAACACAGTGTTTCTGACGGGCCTGGAGACACTGTAAGCAGCTCCCTGGGAAGAAAAGGACTTTCCCCTGAAGAAACAGTGTGCTTCCATAGCGTGTTCGAGTCTCAAACACAGCGCCGCCAGAGAAGCCCTGCTTGCCCGCTTTGAAAGCTCCTTTCATGCTGCCTTGCAGGTTCCTAAAACACAGTGTTTCTGACGGGCCTGGAGATACTGTAAGCAGCTCCCTGGGAAGAAAAGGACTTTCCGCTGAAGCAACAGTGTGCTTCCATAGCGTGGTCGAGTCTCAAACACAGCGCCGCCAGAGAGAAGCCCTGCTTGCCCGCTTTGAAAGCTCCTTTCATGCTGCCTTGCAGGTTCCTAAAACACAGTGTTTCTGACGGGCCTGGAGACACTGTAAGCAGCTCCCTGGGAAGAAAAGGACTTTCCGCTGAAGAAACAGTGTGCTTCCATAGCGTGGTCGAGTCTCAAACACAGCGCCGCCAGAGAAGCCCTGCTTGCCCGCTTTGAAAGCTCCTTTCATGCTGCCTTGCAGGTTCCTAAAACACAGTGTTTCTGACAGGCCTGGAGACACTGTAAGCAGCTCCCTGGGAAGAAAAGGACTTTCCGCTGAAGAAACAGTGTGCTTCCATAGCCTGGTCAGGAGCTCATCCTGTCATGCTGTAGAGCTAAAGGGAAACTGGACATGAGTACTTACCTCACGTGAGGCCTTGACTTGCCCTGCTGGATCGGAAGCGTGGAGCAGTTTCCATGAGGTCTTAGTCGCAGTTCTGCATCATTTGAACGTTCGTAGGCTTTTCCGGACGCTTAGGACCCTCGCCCGGGCACCCTGTTCCCTACAAAATCACTGAGGAGCGGCAGGCTCCTCTGGGCTGCTCAGACAGAAACATCCAGGCCGGGATCCCTTCAGAGTCACTGTGTGTACGCCGAGTGTAGGGCAACACACGGCACTCGTCCTCGGGACAGCTAGATTTCCTCAGCCATCCAACAGCTGCAGGACATCTCTTTGCTCCCGTCCTACATGCCATGGAAGTCTGCCTCGTTGCCCTCATCTGAGCTGTACTTAGAAAAACAATCTGCTTCGCATTCCTTCTAGGCACTCATACCCGAAGACCCCACAGCGACGGGAGTAAGTCGGCTTGCATTCCTACTGCAACTGAAACACAGTTCTTCCTGTCATTCTGTAGGACTTCAAAATGGCCAAGGCCCAATAGCTTTCCTCGCACGATCCTTGGATGAGGGAGCTCGCTCCATGCAGAACACCCTGTGCAGAAAAGTTGATTCAGGCAAGTGTGACCAGTGTGCCCCTGGAGTGTCTTATGATTTGTTAGAAAGGGCAAGGACAGAGGCTGCGGGTTCACTGGAAATGGGGGCCTGGTGGCACAAGCCTTGCTTTCCCATTTTGAAATCCCCATTCATGCTGCCTTGCAGCTTCCGAAGAAACAGGGTTTTTGACGGGCCTGTAGACCCGGTATGCAGGGCTCAATGCAGTCGGAGTCTCAAACACAGCGCCGCCAGAGAAGCCCTGCTTGCCCGCTTTGAAAGCTCCTTTCATGCTGCCTTGCAGGTTCCTAAAACACAGTGTTTCTGACGGGCCTGGAGACACTGTAAGCAGCTCCCTGGGAAGAAAAGGACTTTCCGCTGAAGAAACAGTGTGCTTCCATAGCGTGGTCGAGTCTCAAACACAGCGCCGCCAGAGAAGCCCTGCTTGCCCGCTTTGAAAGCTCCTTTCATGCTGCCTTGCAGGTTCCTAAAACACAGTGTTTCTGACGGGCCTGGAGACACTGTAAGCAGCTCTCTGGGAAGAAAAGGACTTTCCGCTGAAGAAACAGTGTGCTTCCATAGCGTGGTCGAGTCTCAAACACAGCGCCACCAGGGAGAAGCCCTGCTTGCCCGCTTTGAAAGCTCCTTTCATGCTGCCTTGCAGGTTCCTAAAACACAGTGTTTCTGACGGGCCTGGAGACACTGTAAGCAGCTCCCTTCGAAGAAAAGGACTTTCCGCTGAAGAAACAGTGTGCTTCCATAGCGTGGTCGAGTCTCAAACACAGCGCCACCAGGGAGAAGCCCTGCTTGCCCGCTTTGAAAGCTCCTTTCATGCTGCCTTGCAGGTTCCTAAAACACAGTGTTTCTGACGGGCCTGGAGACACTGTAAGCAGCTCCCTGGGAAGAAAAGGACTTTCCGCTGAAGAAACAGTGTGCTTCCATAGCGTGGTCGAGTCTCAAACACAGCGCCGCCAGAGAAGCCCTGCTTGCCCGCTTTGAAAGCTCCTTTCATGCTGCCTTGCAGGTTCCTAAAACACAGTGTTTCTGACGGGCCTGGAGACACTGTAAGCAGCTCCCTGGGAAGAAAAGGACTTTCCGCTGAAGAAACAGTGTGCTTCCATAGCCTGGTCAGGAGCTCATCCTGTCATGCTCTAGAGCTAAAGGGAAACTGGACATGAGTACTTACCTCACGTGAGGCCTTGACTTGCCCTGCTGGAGCGGAAGCGTGGAGCAGTTTCCATGAGGTCTTAGTCGCAGTTCTGCATCATTTGAACGTTCGTAGGCTTTTCCGGACGCTTAGGACCCTCGCCCGGGCACCCTGTTCCCTACAAAATCACTGAGGAGCGGCAGGCTCCTCTGGGCTGCTCAGACAGAAACATCCAGGCCGGGATCCCTTCAGAGTCACTGTGTGTACGCCGAGTGTAGGGCAACACACAGCACTCGTCCTCGGGACAGCTAGATTTCCTCAGCCATCCAACAGCTGCAGGACATCTCTTTGCTCCCGTCCTACATGCCATGGAAGTCTGCCTCGTTGCCCTCATCTGAGCTGTACTTAGAAAAACAATCTGCTTCGCATTCCTTCTAGGCACTCATACCCGAAGACCCCACAGTGACGGGAGTAAGTCGGCTTGCATTCCTACTGCAACTGAAGCACAGTTCTTCCTGTCATTCTGTAGGACTTCAAAATGGCCAAGGCCCAATAGCTTTCCTCGCACGATCCTTGGATGAGGGAGCTCGCTCCATGCAGAACACCCTGTGCAGAAAAGTTGATTCAGGCAAGTGTGACCAGTGTGCCCCTGGAGTGTCTTATGATTTGTTAGAAAGGACAACGACAGAGGCTGCGGGTTCACTGGAAATGGGGGCCTGGTGGCACAAGCCTTGCTTTCCCATTTTGAAATCCCCATTCATGCTGCCTTGCAGTTTCCGAAGAAACAGGGTTTTTGACGGGCCTGTAGACCCGGTATGCAGGGCTCAATGCAGTCGGAGTCTCAAACACAGCGCCGCCAGAGAAGCCCTGCTTGCCCGCTTTGAAAGCTCCTTTCATGCTGCCTTGCAGGTTCCTAAAACACAGTGTTTCTGACGGGCCTGGAGACACTGTAAGCAGCTCCCTGGGAAGAAAAGGACTTTCCCCTGAAGAAACAGTGTGCTTCCATAGCGTGGTCGAGTCTCAAACACAGCGCCGCCAGAGAAGCCCTGCTTGCCCGCTTTGAAAGCTCCTTTCATGCTGCCTTGCAGGTTCCTAAAACACAGTGTTTCTGACGGGCCTGGAGATACTGTAAGCAGCTCCCTGGGAAGAAAAGGACTTTCCGCTGAAGCAACAGTGTGCTTCCATAGCGTGGTCGAGTCTCAAACACAGCGCCGCCAGAGAGAAGCCCTGCTTGCCCGCTTTGAAAGCTCCTTTCATGCTGCCTTGCAGGTTCCTAAAACACAGTGTTTCTGACGGGCCTGGAGACACTGTAAGCAGCTCCCTGGGAAGAAAAGGACTTTCCGCTGAAGAAACAGTGTGCTTCCATAGCGTGGTCGAGTCTCAAACACAGCGCCGCCAGAGAAGCCCTGCTTGCCCGCTTTGAAAGCTCCTTTCATGCTGCCTTGCAGGTTCCTAAAACACAGTGTTTCTGACAGGCCTGGAGACACTGTAAGCAGCTCCCTGGGAAGAAAAGGACTTTCCGCTGAAGAAACAGTGTGCTTCCATAGCCTGGTCAGGAGCTCATCCTGTCATGCTGTAGAGCTAAAGGGAAACTGGACATGAGTACTTACCTCACGTGAGGCCTTGACTTGCCCTGCTGGAGCGGAAGCGTGGAGCAGTTTCCATGAGGTCTTAGTCGCAGTTCTGCATCATTTGAACGTTCGTAGGCTTTTCCGGACGCTTAGGACCCTCGCCCGGCACCCTGTTCCCTACAAAATCACTGAGGAGCGGCAGGCTCCTCTGGGCTGCTCAGACAGAAACATCCAGGCCGGGATCCCTTCAGAGTCACTGTGTGTACGCCGAGTGTAGGGCAACACACGGCACTCGTCCTCGGGACAGCTAGATTTCCTCAGCCATCCAACAGCTGCAGGACATCTCTTTGCTCCCGTCCTACATGCCATGGAAGTCTGCCTCGTTGCCCTCATCTGAGCTGTACTTAGAAAAACAATCTGCTTCGCATTCCTTCTAGGCACTCATACCCGAAGACCCCACAGCGACGGGAGTAAGTCGGCTTGCATTCCTACTGCAACTGAAGCACAGTTCTTCCTGTCATTCTGTAGGACTTCAAAATGGCCAAGGCCCAATAGCTTTCCTCGCACGATCCTTGGATGAGGGAGCTCGCTCCATGCAGAACACCCTGTGCAGAAAAGTTGATTCAGGCAAGTGTGACCAGTGTGCCCCTGGAGTGTCTTATGATTTGTTAGAAAGGGCAAGGACAGAGGCTGCGGGTTCACTGGAAATGGGGGCCTGGTGGCACAAGCCTTGCTTTCCCATTTTGAAATCCCCATTCATGCTGCCTTGCAGCTTCCGAAGAAAGAGGGTTTTTGACGGGCCTGTAGACCCGGTATGCAGGGCTCAATGCAGTCGGAGTCTCAAACACAGCGCCGCCAGAGAAGCCCTGCTTGCCCGCTTTGAAAGCTCCTTTCATGCTGCCTTGCAGGTTCCTAAAACACAGTGTTTCTGACGGGCCTGGAGACACTGTAAGCAGCTCCCTGGGAAGAAAAGGACTTTCCGCTGAAGAAACAGTGTGCTTCCATAGCGTGGTCGAGTCTCAAACACAGCGCCGCCAGAGAAGCCCCGCTTACCCGCTTTGAAAGCTCCTTTCATGCTGCCTTGCAGGTTCCTAAAACACAGTGTTTCTGACGGGCCTGGAGACACTGTAAGCAGCTCTCTGGGAAGAAAAGGACTTTCCGCTGAAGAAACAGTGTGCTTCCATAGCGTGGTCGAGTCTCAAACACAGCGCCGCCAGAGAAGCCCTGCTTGCCCGCTTTGAAAGCTCCTTTCATGCTGCCTTGCAGGTTCCTAAAACACAGTGTTTCTGACGGGCCTGGCGACACTGTAAGCAGCTCCCTGGGAAGAAAAGGACTTTCCGCTGAAGAAACAGTGTGCTTCCATAGTGTGGTCGAGTCTCAAACACAGCGCCGCCAGAGAAGCCCTGCTTGCCCGCTTTGAAAGCTCCTTTCATGCTGCCTTGCAGGTTCCTAAAACACAGTGTTTCTGACGGGCCTGGAGATACTGTAAGCAGCTCCCTGGGAAGAAAAGGACTTTCCGCTGAAGAAACAGTGTGCTTCCATAGCGTGGTCGAGTCTCAAACACAGCGCCGCCAGAGAAGCCCTGCTTGCCCGCTTTGAAAGCTCCTTTCATGCTGCCTTGCAGGTTCCTAAAACACAGTGTTTCTGACGGGCCTGGAGACACTGTAAGCAGCTCCCTGGGAAGAAAAGGACTTTCCGCTGAAGAAACAGTGTGCTTCCATAGCGTGGTCGAGTCTCAAACACAGCGCCGCCAGAGAGAAGCCCTGCTTGCCCGCTTTGAAAGCTCCTTTCATGCTGCCTTGCAGGTTCCTAAAACACAGTGTTTCTGACGGGCCTGGAGACACTGTAAGCAGCTCCCTTCGAAGAAAAGGACTTTCCGCTGAAGAAACTGTGTGCTTCCATAGCGTGGTCGAGTCTCAAACACAGCGCCACCAGGGAGAAGCCCTGCTTGCCCGCTTTGAAAGCTCCTTTCATGCTGCCTTGCAGGTTCCTAAAACACAGTGTTTCTGACGGGCCTGGAGACACTGTAAGCAGCTCCCTGGGAAGAAAAGGACTTTCCGCTGAAGAAACAGTGTGCTTCCATAGCGTGGTCGAGTCTCAAACACAGCGCCGCCAGAGAAGCCCTGCTTGCCCGCTTTGAAAGCTCCTTTCATGCTGCCTTGCAGGTTCCTAAAACACAGTGTTTCTGACGGGCCTGGAGACACTGTAAGCAGCTCCCTGGGAAGAAAAGGACTTTCCGCTGAAGAAACAGTGTGCTTCCATAGCCTGGTCAGGAGCTCATCCTGTCATGCTCTAGAGCTAAAGGGAAACTGGACATGAGTACTTACCTCACGTGAGGCCTTGACTTGCCCTGCTGGAGCGGAAGCGTGGAGCAGTTTCCATGAGGTCTTAGTCGCAGTTCTGCATCATTTGAACGTTCGTAGGCTTTTCCGGACGCTTAGGACCCTCGCCCGGGCACCCTGTTCCCTACAAAATCACTGAGGAGCGGCAGGCTCCTCTGGGCTGCTCAGACAGAAACATCCAGGCCGGGATCCCTTCAGAGTCACTGTGTGTACGCCGAGTGTAGGGCAACACACGGCACTCGTCCTCGGGACAGCTAGATTTCCTCAGCCATCCAACAGCTGCAGGACATCTCTTTGCTCCCGTCCTACATGCCATGGAAGTCTGCCTCGTTGCCCTCATCTGAGCTGTACTTAGAAAAACAATCTGCTTCGCATTCCTTCTAGGCACTCATACCCGAAGACCCCACAGCGACGGGAGTAAGTCGGCTTGCATTCCTACTGCAACTGAAGCACAGTTCTTCCTGTCATTCTGTAGGACTTCAAAATGGCCAAGGCCCAATAGCTTTCCTCGCACGATCCTTGGATGAGGGAGCTCGCTCCATGCAGAACACCCTGTGCAGAAAAGTTGATTCAGGCAAGTGTGACCAGTGTGCCCCTGGAGTGTCTTATGATTTGTTAGAAAGGGCAAGGACAGAGGCTGCGGGTTCACTGGAAATGGGGGCCTGGTGGCACAAGCCTTGCTTTCCCATTTTGAAATCCCCATTCATGCTGCCTTGCAGCTTCCGAAGAAAGAGGGTTTTTGACGGGCCTGTAGACCCGGTATGCAGGGCTCAATGCAGTCGGAGTCTCAAACACAGCGCCGCCAGAGAAGCCCTGCTTGCCCGCTTTGAAAGCTCCTTTCATGCTGCCTTGCAGGTTCCTAAAACACAGTGTTTCTGACGGGCCTGGAGACACTGTAAGCAGCTCCCTGGGAAGAAAAGGACTTTCCGCTGAAGAAACAGTGTGCTTCCATAGCGTGGTCGAGTCTCAAACACAGCGCCGCCAGAGAAGCCCCGCTTGCCCGCTTTGAAAGCTCCTTTCATGCTGCCTTGCAGGTTCCTAAAACACAGTGTTTCTGACGGGCCTGGAGACACTGTAAGCAGCTCTCTGGGAAGAAAAGGACTTTCCGCTGAAGAAACAGTGTGCTTCCATAGCGTGGTCGAGTCTCAAACACAGCGCCGCCAGAGAAGCCCTGCTTGCCCGCTTTGAAAGCTCCTTTCATGCTGCCTTGCAGGTTCCTAAAACACAGTGTTTCTGACAGGCCTGGAGACACTGTAAGCAGCTCCCTGGGAAGAAAAGGACTTTCCGCTGAAGAAACAGTGTGCTTCCATAGTGTGGTCGAGTCTCAAACACAGCGCCACCAGGGAGAAGCCCTGCTTGCCCGCTTTGAAAGCTCCTTTCATGCTGCCTTGCAGGTTCCTAAAACACAGTGTTTCTGACGGGCCTGGAGACACTGTAAGCAGCTCCCTGGGAAGAAAAGGACTTTCCGCTGAAGAAACAGTGTGCTTCCATAGCGTGGTCGAGTCTCAAACACAGCGCCGCCAGAGAAGCCCTGCTTGCCCGCTTTGAAAGCTCCTTTCATGCTGCCTTGCAGGTTCCTAAAACACAGTGTTTCTGACGGGCCTGGAGACACTGTAAGCAGCTCCCTGGGAAGAAAAGGACTTTCCGCTGAAGAAACAGTGTGCTTCCATAGCCTGGTCAGGAGCTCATCCTGTCATGCTCTAGAGCTAAAGGGAAACTGGACATGAGTACTTACCTCACGTGAGGCCTTGACTTGCCCTGCTGGAGCGGAAGCGTGGAGCAGTTTCCATGAGGTCTTAGTCGCAGTTCTGCATCATTTGAACGTTCGTAGGCTTTTCCGGACGCTTAGGACCCTCGCCCGGGCACCCTGTTCCCTACAAAATCACTGAGGAGCGGCAGGCTCCTCTGGGCTGCTCAGACAGAAACATCCAGGCCGGGATCCCTTCAGAGTCACTGTGTGTACGCCGAGTGTAGGGCAACACACGGCACTCGTCCTCGGGACAGCTAGATTTCCTCAGCCATCCAACAGCTGCAGGACATCTCTTTGCTCCCGTCCTACATGCCATGGAAGTCTGCCTCGTTGCCCTCATCTGAGCTGTACTTAGAAAAACAATCTGCTTCGCATTCCTTCTAGGCACTCATACCCGAAGACCCCACAGCGACGGGAGTAAGTCGGCTTGCATTCCTACTGCAACTGAAGCACAGTTCTTCCTGTCATTCTGTAGGACTTCAAAATGGCCAAGGCCCAATAGCTTTCCTCGCACGATCCTTGGATGAGGGAGCTCGCTCCATGCAGAACACCCTGTGCAGAAAAGTTGATTCAGGCAAGTGTGACCAGTGTGCCCCTGGAGTGTCTTATGATTTGTTAGAAAGGGCAAGGACAGAGGCTGCGGGTTCACTGGAAATGGGGGCCTGGTGGCACAAGCCTTGCTTTCCCATTTTGAAATCCCCATTCATGCTGCCTTGCAGCTTCCGAAGAAACAGGGTTTTTGACGGGCCTGTAGACCCGGTATGCAGGGCTCAATGCAGTCGGAGTCTCAAACACAGCGCCGCCAGAGAAGCCCTGCTTGCCCGCTTTGAAAGCTCCTTTCATGCTGCCTTGCAGGTTCCTAAAACACAGTGTTTCTGACGGGCCTGGAGACACTGTAAGCAGCTCTCTGGGAAGAAAAGGACTTTCCGCTGAAGAAACAGTGTGCTTCCATAGCGTGGTCGAGTCTCAAACACAGCGCCGCCAGAGAAGCCCTGCTTGCCCGCTTTGAAAGCTCCTTTCATGCTGCCTTGCAGGTTCCTAAAACACAGTGTTTCTGACAGGCCTGGAGACACTGTAAGCAGCTCCCTGGGAAGAAAAGGACTTTCCGCTGAAGAAACAGTGTGCTTCCATAGTGTGGTCGAGTCTCAAACACAGCGCCACCAGGGAGAAGCCCTGCTTGCCCGCTTTGAAAGCTCCTTTCATGCTGCCTTGCAGGTTCCTAAAACACAGTGTTTCTGACGGGCCTGGAGACACTGTAAGCAGCTCCCTGGGAAGAAAAGGACTTTCCGCTGAAGAAACAGTGTGCTTCCATAGCGTGGTCGAGTCTCAAACACAGCGCCGCCAGAGAAGCCCTGCTTGCCCGCTTTGAAAGCTCCTTTCATGCTGCCTTGCAGGTTCCTAAAACACAGTGTTTCTGACGGGCCTGGAGACACTGTAAGCAGCTCCCTGGGAAGAAAAGGACTTTCCGCTGAAGAAACAGTGTGCTTCCATAGCCTGGTCAGGAGCTCATCCTGTCATGCTCTAGAGCTAAAGGGAAACTGGACATGAGTACTTACCTCACGTGAGGCCTTGACTTGCCCTGCTGGAGCGGAAGCGTGGAGCAGTTTCCATGAGGTCTTAGTCGCAGTTCTGCATCATTTGAACGTTCGTAGGCTTTTCCGGACGCTTAGGACCCTCGCCCGGGCACCCTGTTCCCTACAAAATCACTGAGGAGCGGCAGGCTCCTCTGGGCTGCTCAGACAGAAACATCCAGGCCGGGATCCCTTCAGAGTCACTGTGTGTACGCCGAGTGTAGGGCAACACACGGCACTCGTCCTCGGGACAGCTAGATTTCCTCAGCCATCCAACAGCTGCAGGACATCTCTTTGCTCCCGTCCTACATGCCATGGAAGTCTGCCTCGTTGCCCTCATCTGAGCTGTACTTAGAAAAACAATCTGCTTCGCATTCCTTCTAGGCACTCATACCCGAAGACCCCACAGCGACGGGAGTAAGTCGGCTTGCATTCCTACTGCAACTGAAGCACAGTTCTTCCTGTCATTCTGTAGGACTTCAAAATGGCCAAGGCCCAATAGCTTTCCTCGCACGATCCTTGGATGAGGGAGCTCGCTCCATGCAGAACACCCTGTGCAGAAAAGTTGATTCAGGCAAGTGTGACCAGTGTGCCCCTGGAGTGTCTTATGATTTGTTAGAAAGGGCAAGGACAGAGGCTGCGGGTTCACTGGAAATGGGGGCCTGGTGGCACAAGCCTTGCTTTCCCATTTTGAAATCCCCATTCATGCTGCCTTGCAGCTTCCGAAGAAAGAGGGTTTTTGACGGGCCTGTAGACCCGGTATGCAGGGCTCAATGCAGTCGGAGTCTCAAACACAGCGCCGCCAGAGAAGCCCTGCTTGCCCGCTTTGAAAGCTCCTTTCATGCTGCCTTGCAGGTTCCTAAAACACAGTGTTTCTGACGGGCCTGGAGACACTGTAAGCAGCTCCCTGGGAAGAAAAGGACTTTCCGCTGAAGAAACAGTGTGCTTCCATAGCGTGGTCGAGTCTCAAACACAGCGCCGCCAGAGAGAAGCCCTGCTTGCCCGCTTTGAAAGCTCCTTTCATGCAGCCTTGCAGGTTCCTAAAACACAGTGTTTCTAACGGGCCTGGAGACACTGTAAGCAGCTCCCTGGGAAGAAAAGGACTTTCCGCTGAAGAAACAGTGTGCTTCCATAACGTGGTCGAGTCTCAAACACAGCGCCGCCAGAGAAGCCCTGCTTGCCCGCTTTGAAAGCTCCTTTCACGCTGCCTTGCAGGTTCCTAAAACACAGTGTTTCTGACGGGCCTGGAGACACTGTAAGCAGCTCCCTGGGAAGAAAAGGACTTTCCGCTGAAGAAACAGTGTGCTTCCATAGCCTGGTCAGGAGCTCATCCTGTCATGCTGTAGAGCTAAAGGGAAACTGGACATGAGTACTTACCTCACGTGAGGCCTTGACTTGCCCTGCTGGAGCGGAAGCGTGGAGCAGTTTCCATGAGGTCTTAGTCGCAGTTCTGCATCATTTGAACGTTCGTAGGCTTTTCCGGATGCTTAGGACCCTCGCCCGGGCACCCTGTTCCCTACAAAATCACTGAGGAGCGGCAGGCTCCTCTGGGCTGCTCAGACAGAAACATCCAGGCCGGGATCCCTTCAGAGTCACTGTGTGTAGGCCGCGTGTAGCGCAACACACGGCACTCGTCCTCGGGACAGCTAGATTTCCTCAGCCATCCAACAGCTGCAGGACATCTCTTTGCTCCCGTCCTACATGCCATGGAAGTCTGCCTCGTTGCCCTCATCTGAGCTGTACTTAGAAAAACAATCTGCTTCGCATTCCTTCTAGGCACTCATACCCGAAGACCCCACAGCGACGGGAGTAAGTCGGCTTGCATTCCTACTGCAACTGAAGCACAGTTCTTCCTGTCATTCTGTAGGACTTCAAAATGGCCAAGGCCCAATAGCTTTCCTCGCACGATCCTTGGATGAGGGAGCTCGCTCCATGCAGAACACCCTGTGCAGAAAAGTTGATTCAGGCAAGTGTGACCAGTGTGCCCCTGGAGTGTCTTATGATTTGTTAGAAAGGGCCAGGACAGAGGCTGCGGGTTCACTGGAAATGGGGGCCTGGTGGCACAAGCCTTGCTTTCCCATTTTGAAATCCCCATTCATGCTGCCTTGCAGCTTCCGAAGAAATAGGGTTTTTGACGGGCCTGTAGACCCGGTATGCAGGGCTCAATGCAGTCGGAGTCTCAAACACAGCGCCGCCAGAGAAGCCCCGCTTGCCCGCTTTGAAAGCTCCTTTCATGCTGCCTTGCAGGTTCCTAAAACACAGTGTTTCTGACGGGCCTGGAGACACTGTAAGCAGCTCCCTGGGAAGAAAAGGACTTTCCGCTGAAGAAACAGTGTGCTTCCATAGCGTGGTCGAGTCTCAAACACAGCGCCGCCAGAGAAGCCCTGCTTGCCCGCTTTGAAAGCTCCTTTCATGCTGCCTTGCAGGTTCCTAAAACACAGTGTTTCTGACGGGCCTGGAGACACTGTAAGCAGCTCCCTGGGAAGAAAAGGACTTTCCGCTGAAGAAACAGTGTGCTTCCATAGTGTGGTCGAGTCTCAAACACAGCGCCGCCAGAGAAGCCCTGCTTGCCCGCTTTGAAAGCTCCTTTCATGCTGCCTTGCAGGTTCCTAAAACACAGTGTTTCTGACGGGCCTGGAGACACTGTAAGCAGCTCCCTGGGAAGAAAAGGACTTTCCCCTGAAGAAACAGTGTGCTTCCATAGCGTGGTCGAGTCTCAAACACAGCGCCGCCAGAGAAGCCCTGCTTGCCCGCTTTGAAAGCTCCTTTCATGCTGCCTTGCAGGTTCCTAAAACACAGTGTTTCTGACGGGCCTGGAGATACTGTAAGCAGCTCCCTGGGAAGAAAAGGACTTTCCGCTGAAGAAACAGTGTGCTTCCATAGCGTGGTCGAGTCTCAAACACAGCGCCGCCAGAGAGAAGCCCTGCTTGCCCGCTTTGAAAGCTCCTTTCATGCTGCCTTGCAGGTTCCTAAAACACAGTGTTTCTGACGGGCCTGGAGACACTGTAAGCAGCTCCCTGGGAAGAAAAGGACTTTCCGCTGAAGAAACAGTGTGCTTCCATAGCGTGGTCGAGTCTCAAACACAGCGCCGCCAGAGAAGCCCTGCTTGCCCGCATTGAAAGCTCCTTTCATGCTGCCTTGCAGGTTCCTAAAACACAGTGTTTCTGACGGGCCTGGAGACACTGTAAGCAGCTCCCTGGGAAGAAAAGGACTTTCCGCTGAAGAAACAGTGTGCTTCCATAGCGTGGTCGAGTCTCAAACACAGCGCCGCCAGAGAAGCCCTGCTTGCCCGCTTTGAAAGCTCCTTTCATGCTGCCTTGCAGGTTCCTAAAACACAGTGTTTCTGACGGGCCTGGAGACACTGTAAGCAGCTCCCTGGGAAGAAAAGGACTTTCCGCTGAAGAAACAGTGTGCTTCCATAGCCTGGTCAGGAGCTCATCCTGTCATGCTCTAGAGCTAAAGGGAAACTGGACATGAGTACTTACCTCACGTGAGGCCTTGACTTGCCCTGCTGGAGCGGAAGCGTGGAGCAGTTTCCATGAGGTCTTAGTCGCAGTTCTGCATCATTTGAACGTTCGTAGGCTTTTCCGGACGCTTAGGACCCTCGCCCGGGCACCCTGTTCCCTACAAAATCACTGAGGAGCGGCAGGCTCCTCTGGGCTGCTCAGACAGAAACATCCAGGCCGGGATCCCTTCAGAGTCACTGTGTGTACGCCGAGTGTAGGGCAACACACGGCACTCGTCCTCGGGACAGCTAGATTTCCTCAGCCATCCAACAGCTGCAGGACATCTCTTTGCTCCCGTCCTACATGCCATGGAAGTCTGCCTCGTTGCCCTCATCTGAGCTGTACTTAGAAAAACAATCTGCTTCGCATTCCTTCTAGGCACTCATACCCGAAGACCCCACAGTGACGGGAGTAAGTCGGCTTGCATTCCTACTGCAACTGAAGCACAGTTCTTCCTGTCATTCTGTAGGACTTCAAAATGGCCAAGGCCCAATAGCTTTCCTCGCACGATCCTTGGATGAGGGAGCTCGCTCCATGCAGAACACCCTGTGCAGAAAAGTTGATTCAGGCAAGTGTGACCAGTGTGCCCCTGGAGTGTCTTATGATTTGTTAGAAAGGACAACGACAGAGGCTGCGGGTTCACTGGAAATGGGGGCCTGGTGGCACAAGCCTTGCTTTCCCATTTTGAAATCCCCATTCATGCTGCCTTGCAGTTTCCGAAGAAACAGGGTTTTTGACGGGCCTGTAGACCCGGTATGCAGGGCTCAATGCAGTCGGAGTCTCAAACACAGCGCCGCCAGAGAAGCCCTGCTTGCCCGCTTTGAAAGCTCCTTTCATGCTGCCTTGCAGGTTCCTAAAACACAGTGTTTCTGACGGGCCTGGAGACACTGTAAGCAGCTCCCTGGGAAGAAAAGGACTTTCCCCTGAAGAAACAGTGTGCTTCCATAGCGTGGTCGAGTCTCAAACACAGCGCCGCCAGAGAAGCCCTGCTTGCCCGCTTTGAAAGCTCCTTTCATGCTGCCTTGCAGGTTCCTAAAACACAGTGTTTCTGACGGGCCTGGAGATACTGTAAGCAGCTCCCTGGGAAGAAAAGGACTTTCCGCTGAAGCAACAGTGTGCTTCCATAGCGTGGTCGAGTCTCAAACACAGCGCCGCCAGAGAGAAGCCCTGCTTGCCCGCTTTGAAAGCTCCTTTCATGCTGCCTTGCAGGTTCCTAAAACACAGTGTTTCTGACGGGCCTGGAGACACTGTAAGCAGCTCCCTGGGAAGAAAAGGACTTTCCGCTGAAGAAACAGTGTGCTTCCATAGCGTGGTCGAGTCTCAAACACAGCGCCGCCAGAGAAGCCCTGCTTGCCCGCTTTGAAAGCTCCTTTCATGCTGCCTTGCAGGTTCCTAAAACACAGTGTTTCTGACAGGCCTGGAGACACTGTAAGCAGCTCCCTGGGAAGAAAAGGACTTTCCGCTGAAGAAACAGTGTGCTTCCATAGCCTGGTCAGGAGCTCATCCTGTCATGCTGTAGAGCTAAAGGGAAACTGGACATGAGTACTTACCTCACGTGAGGCCTTGACTTGCCCTGCTGGAGCGGAAGCGTGGAGCAGTTTCCATGAGGTCTTAGTCGCAGTTCTGCATCATTTGAACGTTCGTAGGCTTTTCCGGACGCTTAGGACCCTCGCCCGGGCACCCTGTTCCCTACAAAATCACTGAGGAGCGGCAGGCTCCTCTGGGCTGCTCAGACAGAAACATCCAGGCCGGGATCCCTTCAGAGTCACTGTGTGTACGCCGAGTGTAGGGCAACACACGGCACTCGTCCTCGGGACAGCTAGATTTCCTCAGCCATCCAACAGCTGCAGGACATCTCTTTGCTCCCGTCCTACATGCCATGGAAGTCTGCCTCGTTGCCCTCATCTGAGCTGTACTTAGAAAAACAATCTGCTTCGCATTCCTTCTAGGCACTCATACCCGAAGACCCCACAGCGACGGGAGTAAGTCGGCTTGTATTCCTACTGCAACTGAAGCACAGTTCTTCCTGTCATTCTGTAGGACTTCAAAATGGCCAAGGCCCAATAGCTTTCCTCGCACGATCCTTGGATGAGGGAGCTCGCTCCATGCAGAACACCCTGTGCAGAAAAGTTGATTCAGGCAAGTGTGACCAGTGTGCCCCTGGAGTGTCTTATGATTTGTTAGAAAGGGCAAGGACAGAGGCTGCGGGTTCACTGGAAATGGGGGCCTGGTGGCACAAGCCTTGCTTTCCCATTTTGAAATCCCCATTCATGCTGCCTTGCAGCTTCCGAAGAAAGAGGGTTTTTGACGGGCCTGTAGACCCGGTATGCAGGGCTCAATGCAGTCGGAGTCTCAAACACAGCGCCGCCAGAGAAGCCCTGCTTGCCCGCTTTGAAAGCTCCTTTCATGCTGCCTTGCAGGTTCCTAAAACACAGTGTTTCTGACGGGCCTGGAGACACTGTAAGCAGCTCCCTGGGAAGAAAAGGACTTTCCGCTGAAGAAACAGTGTGCTTCCATAGCGTGGTCGAGTCTCAAACACAGCGCCGCCAGAGAAGCCCCGCTTGCCCGCTTTGAAAGCTCCTTTCATGCTGCCTTGCAGGTTCCTAAAACACAGTGTTTCTGACGGGCCTGGAGACACTGTAAGCAGCTCTCTGGGAAGAAAAGGACTTTCCGCTGAAGAAACAGTGTGCTTCCATAGCGTGGTCGAGTCTCAAACACAGCGCCGCCAGAGAAGCCCTGCTTGCCCGCTTTGAAAGCTCCTTTCATGCTGCCTTGCAGGTTCCTAAAACACAGTGTTTCTGACGGGCCTGGAGACACTGTAAGCAGCTCCCTGGGAAGAAAAGGACTTTCCGCTGAAGAAACAGTGTGCTTCCATAGTGTGGTCGAGTCTCAAACACAGCGCCGCCAGAGAAGCCCTGCTTGCCCGCTTTGAAAGCTCCTTTCATGCTGCCTTGCAGGTTCCTAAAACACAGTGTTTCTGACGGGCCTGGAGATACTGTAAGCAGCTCCCTGGGAAGAAAAGGACTTTCCGCTGAAGAAACAGTGTGCTTCCATAGCGTGGTCGAGTCTCAAACACAGCGCCGCCAGAGAAGCCCTGCTTGCCCGCTTTGAAAGCTCCTTTCATGCTGCCTTGCAGGTTCCTAAAACACAGTGTTTCTGACGGGCCTGGAGACACTGTAAGCAGCTCCCTGGGAAGAAAAGGACTTTCCGCTGAAGAAACAGTGTGCTTCCATAGCGTGGTCGAGTCTCAAACACAGCGCCGCCAGAGAGAAGCCCTGCTTGCCCGCTTTGAAAGCTCCTTTCATGCTGCCTTGCAGGTTCCTAAAACACAGTGTTTCTGACGGGCCTGGAGACACTGTAAGCAGCTCCCTTCGAAGAAAAGGACTTTCCGCTGAAGAAACAGTGTGCTTCCATAGCGTGGTCGAGTCTCAAACACAGCGCCACCAGGGAGAAGCCCTGCTTGCCCGCTTTGAAAGCTCCTTTCATGCTGCCTTGCAGGTTCCTAAAACACAGTGTTTCTGACGGGCCTGGAGACACTGTAAGCAGCTCCCTGGGAAGAAAAGGACTTTCCGCTGAAGAAACAGTGTGCTTCCATAGCGTGGTCGAGTCTCAAACACAGCGCCGCCAGAGAAGCCCTGCTTGCCCGCTTTGAAAGCTCCTTTCATGCTGCCTTGCAGGTTCCTAAAACACAGTGTTTCTGACGGGCCTGGAGACACTGTAAGCAGCTCCCTGGGAAGAAAAGGACTTTCCGCTGAAGAAACAGTGTGCTTCCATAGCCTGGTCAGGAGCTCATCCTGTCATGCTCTAGAGCTAAAGGGAAACTGGACATGAGTACTTACCTCACGTGAGGCCTTGACTTGCCCTGCTGGAGCGGAAGCGTGGAGCAGTTTCCATGAGGTCTTAGTCGCAGTTCTGCATCATTTGAACGTTCGTAGGCTTTTCCGGACGCTTAGGACCCTCGCCCGGGCACCCTGTTCCCTACAAAATCACTGAGGAGCGGCAGGCTCCTCTGGGCTGCTCAGACAGAAACATCCAGGCCGGGATCCCTTCAGAGTCACTGTGTGTACGCCGAGTGTAGGGCAACACACGGCACTCGTCCTCGGGACAGCTAGATTTCCTCAGCCATCCAACAGCTGCAGGACATCTCTTTGCTCCCGTCCTACATGCCATGGAAGTCTGCCTCGTTGCCCTCATCTGAGCTGTACTTAGAAAAACAATCTGCTTCGCATTCCTTCTAGGCACTCATACCCGAAGACCCCACAGCGACGGGAGTAAGTCGGCTTGCATTCCTACTGCAACTGAAGCACAGTTCTTCCTGTCATTCTGTAGGACTTCAAAATGGCCAAGGCCCAATAGCTTTCCTCGCACGATCCTTGGATGAGGGAGCTCGCTCCATGCAGAACACCCTGTGCAGAAAAGTTGATTCAGGCAAGTGTGACCAGTGTGCCCCTGGAGTGTCTTATGATTTGTTAGAAAGGGCAAGGACAGAGGCTGCGGGTTCACTGGAAATGGGGGCCTGGTGGCACAAGCCTTGCTTTCCCATTTTGAAATCCCCATTCATGCTGCCTTGCAGCTTCCGAAGAAACAGGGTTTTTGACGGGCCTGTAGACCCGGTATGCAGGGCTCAATGCAGTCGGAGTCTCAAACACAGCGCCGCCAGAGAAGCCCTGCTTGCCCGCTTTGAAAGCTCCTTTCATGCTGCCTTGCAGGTTCCTAAAACACAGTGTTTCTGACGGGCCTGGAGACACTGTAAGCAGCTCCCTGGGAAGAAAAGGACTTTCCGCTGAAGAAACAGTGTGCTTCCATAGCGTGGTCGAGTCTCAAACACAGCGCCGCCAGAGAGAAGCCCTGCTTGCCCGCTTTGAAAGCTCCTTTCATGCAGCCTTGCAGGTTCCTAAAACACAGTGTTTCTAACGGGCCTGGAGACACTGTAAGCAGCTCCCTGGGAAGAAAAGGACTTTCCGCTGAAGAAACAGTGTGCTTCCATAACGTGGTCGAGTCTCAAACACAGCGCCGCCAGAGAAGCCCTGCTTGCCCGCTTTGAAAGCTCCTTTCACGCTGCCTTGCAGGTTCCTAAAACACAGTGTTTCTGACGGGCCTGGAGACACTGTAAGCAGCTCCCTGGGAAGAAAAGGACTTTCCGCTGAAGAAACAGTGTGCTTCCATAGCCTGGTCAGGAGCTCATCCTGTCATGCTGTAGAGCTAAAGGGAAACTGGACATGAGTACTTACCTCACGTGAGGCCTTGACTTGCCCTGCTGGAGCGGAAGCGTGGAGCAGTTTCCATGAGGTCTTAGTCGCAGTTCTGCATCATTTGAACGTTCGTAGGCTTTTCCGGATGCTTAGGACCCTCGCCCGGGCACCCTGTTCCCTACAAAATCACTGAGGAGCGGCAGGCTCCTCTGGGCTGCTCAGACAGAAACATCCAGGCCGGGATCCCTTCAGAGTCACTGTGTGTAGGCCGCGTGTAGCGCAACACACGGCACTCGTCCTCGGGACAGCTAGATTTCCT
The DNA here is from genome assembly GCF_964341445.2 of Mesoplodon mirus. NCBI lineage: Eukaryota > Metazoa > Chordata > Mammalia > Artiodactyla > Ziphiidae > Mesoplodon > Mesoplodon mirus. Next base: position 38,702 of record NW_028295025.1, read on the forward strand.
CAGCCATCCAACAGCTGCAGGACATCTCTTTGCTCCCGTGCTACATGCCATGGAAGTCTGCCTCGTTGCCCTCATCTGAGCTGTACTTAGAAAAACAATCTGCTTCGCATTCCTTCTAGGCACTCATACCCGAAGACCCCACAGCGACGGGAGTAAGTCGGCTTGCATTCCTACTGCAACTGAAGCACAGTTCTTCCTGTCATTCTGTAGGACTTCAAAATGGCCAAGGCCCAATAGTTTTCCTCGCACGATCCTTGGATGAGGGAGCTCGCTCCATGCAGAACACCCTGTGCAGAAAAGTTGATTCAGGCAAGTGTGACCAGTGTGCCCCTGGAGTGTCTTATGATTTGTTAGAAAGGGCCAGGACAGAGGCTGCGGGTTCACTGGAAATGGGGGCCTGGTGGCACAAGCCTTGCTTTCCCATTTTGAAATCCCCATTCATGCTGCCTTGCAGCTTCCGAAGAAATAGGGTATTTGACGGGCCTGTAGACCCGGTATGCAGGGCTCAATGCAGTCGGAGTCTCAAACACAGCGCCGCCAGAGAAGCCCTGCTTGCCCGCTTTGAAAGCTCCTTTCATGCTGCCTTGCAGGTTCCTAAAACACAGTGTTTCTGACGGGCCTGGAGACACTGTAAGCAGCTCCCTGGGAAGAAAAGGACTTTCCGCTGAAGAAACAGTGTGCTTCCATAGCGTGGTCGAGTCTCAAACACAGCGCCGCCAGAGAAGCCCTGCTTGCCCGCTTTGAAAGCTCCTTTCATGCTGCCTTGCAGGTTCCTAAAACACAGTGTTTCTGACGGGCCTGGAGACACTGTAAGCAGCTCCCTGGGAAGAAAAGGACTTTCCGCTGAAGAAACAGTGTGCTTCCATAGCCTGGTCAGGAGCTCATCCTGTCATGCTCTAGAGCTAAAGGGAAACTGGACATGAGTACTTACCTCACGTGAGGCCTTGACTTGCCCTGCTGGAGCGGAAGCGTGGAGCAGTTTCCATGAGGTCTTAGTCGCAGTTCTGCATCATTTGAACGTTCGTAGGCTTTTCCGGACTCTTAGGACCCTCGCCCGGGCACCCTGTTCCCTACAAAATCACTGAGGAGCGGCAGGCTCCTCTGGGCTGCTCAGACAGAAACATCCAGGCCGGGATCCCTTCAGAGTCACTGTGTGTACGCCGAGTGTAGGGCAACACACGGCACTCGTCCTCGGGACAGCTAGATTTCCTCAGCCATCCAACAGCTGCAGGACATCTCTTTGCTCCCGTCCTACATGCCATGGAAGTCTGCCTCGTTGCCCTCATCTGAGCTGTACTTAGAAAAACAATCTGCTTCGCATTCCTTCTAGGCACTCATACCCGAAGACCCCACAGTGACGGGAGTAAGTCGGCTTGCATTCCTACTGCAACTGAAGCACAGTTCTTCCTGTCATTCTGTAGGACTTCAAAATGGCCAAGGCCCAATAGCTTTCCTCGCACGATCCTTGGATGAGGGAGCTCGCTCCATGCAGAACACCCTGTGCAGAAAAGTTGATTCAGGCAAGTGTGACCAGTGTGCCCGTGGAGTGTCTTATGATTTGTTAGAAAGGACAACGACAGAGGCTGCGGGTTCACTGGAAATGGGGGCCTGGTGGCACAAGCCTTGCTTTCCCATTTTGAAATCCCCATTCATGCTGCCTTGCAGTTTCCGAAGAAACAGGGTTTTTGACGGGCCTGTAGACCCGGTATGCAGGGCTCAATGCAGTCGGAGTCTCAAACACAGCGCCGCCAGAGAAGCCCTGCTTGCCCGCTTTGAAAGCTCCTTTCATGCTGCCTTGCAGGTTCCTAAAACACAGTGTTTCTGACGGGCCTGGAGACACTGTAAGCAGCTCCCTGGGAAGAAAAGGACTTTCCCCTGAAGAAACAGTGTGCTTCCATAGCGTGTTCGAGTCTCAAACACAGCGCCGCCAGAGAAGCCCTGCTTGCCCGCTTTGAAAGCTCCTTTCATGCTGCCTTGCAGGTTCCTAAAACACAGTGTTTCTGACGGGCCTGGAGATACTGTAAGCAGCTCCCTGGGAAGAAAAGGACTTTCCGCTGAAGCAACAGTGTGCTTCCATAGCGTGGTCGAGTCTCAAACACAGCGCCGCCAGAGAGAAGCCCTGCTTGCCCGCTTTGAAAGCTCCTTTCATGCTGCCTTGCAGGTTCCTAAAACACAGTGTTTCTGACGGGCCTGGAGACACTGTAAGCAGCTCCCTGGGAAGAAAAGGACTTTCCGCTGAAGAAACAGTGTGCTTCCATAGCGTGGTCGAGTCTCAAACACAGCGCCGCCAGAGAAGCCCTGCTTGCCCGCTTTGAAAGCTCCTTTCATGCTGCCTTGCAGGTTCCTAAAACACAGTGTTTCTGACAGGCCTGGAGACACTGTAAGCAGCTCCCTGGGAAGAAAAGGACTTTCCGCTGAAGAAACAATGTGCTTCCATAGCCTGGTCAGGAGCTCATCCTGTCATGCTGTAGAGCTAAAGGGAAACTGGACATGAGTACTTACCTCACGTGAGGCCTTGACTTGCCCTGCTGGATCGGAAGCGTGGAGCAGTTTCCATGAGGTCTTAGTCGCAGTTCTGCATCATTTGAACGTTCGTAGGCTTTTCCGGACGCTTAGGACCCTCGCCCGGGCACCCTGTTCCCTACAAAATCACTGAGGAGCGGCAGGCTCCTCTGGGCTGCTCAGACAGAAACATCCAGGCCGGGATCCCTTCAGAGTCACTGTGTGTACGCCGAGTGTAGGGCAACACACGGCACTCGTCCTCGGGACAGCTAGATTTCCTCAGCCATCCAACAGCTGCAGGACATCTCTTTGCTCCCGTCCTACATGCCATGGAAGTCTGCCTCGTTGCCCTCATCTGAGCTGTACTTAGAAAAACAATCTGCTTCGCATTCCTTCTAGGCACTCATACCCGAAGACCCCACAGCGACGGGAGTAAGTCGGCTTGCATTCCTACTGCAACTGAAACACAGTTCTTCCTGTCATTCTGTAGGACTTCAAAATGGCCAAGGCCCAATAGCTTTCCTCGCACGATCCTTGGATGAGGGAGCTCGCTCCATGCAGAACACCCTGTGCAGAAAAGTTGATTCAGGCAAGTGTGACCAGTGTGCCCCTGGAGTGTCTTATGATTTGTTAGAAAGGGCAAGGACAGAGGCTGCGGGTTCACTGGAAATGGGGGCCTGGTGGCACAAGCCTTGCTTTCCCATTTTGAAATCCCCATTCATGCTGCCTTGCAGCTTCCGAAGAAACAGGGTTTTTGACGGGCCTGTAGACCCGGTATGCAGGGCTCAATGCAGTCGGAGTCTCAAACACAGCGCCGCCAGAGAAGCCCTGCTTGCCCGCTTTGAAAGCTCCTTTCATGCTGCCTTGCAGGTTCCTAAAACACAGTGTTTCTGACGGGCCTGGAGACACTGTAAGCAGCTCCCTGGGAAGAAAAGGACTTTCCGCTGAAGAAACAGTGTGCTTCCATAGCGTGGTCGAGTCTCAAACACAGCGCCGCCAGAGAAGCCCTGCTTGCCCGCTTTGAAAGCTCCTTTCATGCTGCCTTGCAGGTTCCTAAAACACAGTGTTTCTGACGGGCCTGGAGACACTGTAAGCAGCTCTCTGGGAAGAAAAGGACTTTCCGCTGAAGAAACAGTGTGCTTCCATAGCGTGGTCGAGTCTCAAACACAGCGCCGCCAGAGAAGCCCTGCTTGCCCGCTTTGAAAGCTCCTTTCATGCTGCCTTGCAGGTTCCTAAAACACAGTGTTTCTGACGGGCCTGGCGACACTGTAAGCAGCTCCCTGGGAAGAAAAGGACTTTCCGCTGAAGAAACAGTGTGCTTCCATAGTGTGGTCGAGTCTCAAACACAGCGCCGCCAGAGAAGCCCTGCTTGCCCGCTTTGAAAGCTCCTTTCATGCTGCCTTGCAGGTTCCTAAAACACAGTGTTTCTGACGGGCCTGGAGATACTGTAAGCAGCTCCCTGGGAAGAAAAGGACTTTCCGCTGAAGAAACAGTGTGCTTCCATAGCGTGGTCGAGTCTCAAACACAGCGCCGCCAGAGAAGCCCTGCTTGCCCGCTTTGAAAGCTCCTTTCATGCTGCCTTGCAGGTTCCTAAAACACAGTGTTTCTGACGGGCCTGGAGACACTGTAAGCAGCTCCCTGGGAAGAAAAGGACTTTCCGCTGAAGAAACAGTGTGCTTCCATAGCGTGGTCGAGTCTCAAACACAGCGCCGCCAGAGAAGCCCTGCTTGCCCGCTTTGAAAGCTCCTTTCATGCTGCCTTGCAGGTTCCTAAAACACAGTGTTTCTGACAGGCCTGGAGACACTGTAAGCAGCTCCCTGGGAAGAAAAGGACTTTCCGCTGAAGAAACAGTGTGCTTCCATAGCCTGGTCAGGAGCTCATCCTGTCATGCTGTAGAGCTAAAGGGAAACTGGACATGAGTACTTACCTCACGTGAGGCCTTGACTTGCCCTGCTGGAGCGGAAGCGTGGAGCAGTTTCCATGAGGTCTTAGTCGCAGTTCTGCATCATTTGAACGTTCGTAGGCTTTTCCGGACGCTTAGGACCCTCGCCCGGGCACCCTGTTCCCTACAAAATCACTGAGGAGCGGCAGGCTCCTCTGGGCTGCTCAGACAGAAACATCCAGGCCGGGATCCCTTCAGAGTCACTGTGTGTACGCCGAGTGTAGGGCAACACACGGCACTCGTCCTCGGGACAGCTAGATTTCCTCAGCCATCCAACAGCTGCAGGACATCTCTTTGCTCCCGTCCTACATGCCATGGAAGTCTGCCTCGTTGCCCTCATCTGAGCTGTACTTAGAAAAACAATCTGCTTCGCATTCCTTCTAGGCACTCATACCCGAAGACCCCACAGCGACGGGAGTAAGTCGGCTTGCATTCCTACTGCAACTGAAGCACAGTTCTTCCTGTCATTCTGTAGGACTTCAAAATGGCCAAGGCCCAATAGCTTTCCTCGCACGATCCTTGGATGAGGGAGCTCGCTCCATGCAGAACACCCTGTGCAGAAAAGTTGATTCAGGCAAGTGTGACCAGTGTGCCCCTGGAGTGTCTTATGATTTGTTAGAAAGGGCAAGGACAGAGGCTGCGGGTTCACTGGAAATGGGGGCCTGGTGGCACAAGCCTTGCTTTCCCATTTTGAAATCCCCATTCATGCTGCCTTGCAGCTTCCGAAGAAAGAGGGTTTTTGACGGGCCTGTAGACCCGGTATGCAGGGCTCAATGCAGTCGGAGTCTCAAACACAGCGCCGCCAGAGAAGCCCTGCTTGCCCGCTTTGAAAGCTCCTTTCATGCTGCCTTGCAGGTTCCTAAAACACAGTGTTTCTGACGGGCCTGGAGACACTGTAAGCAGCTCCCTGGGAAGAAAAGGACTTTCCGCTGAAGAAACAGTGTGCTTCCATAGCGTGGTCGAGTCTCAAACACAGCGCCGCCAGAGAAGCCCCGCTTGCCCGCTTTGAAAGCTCCTTTCATGCTGCCTTGCAGGTTCCTAAAACACAGTGTTTCTGACGGGCCTGGAGACACTGTAAGCAGCTCTCTGGGAAGAAAAGGACTTTCCGCTGAAGAAACAGTGTGCTTCCATAGCGTGGTCGAGTCTCAAACACAGCGCCGCCAGAGAAGCCCTGCTTGCCCGCTTTGAAAGCTCCTTTCATGCTGCCTTGCAGGTTCCTAAAACACAGTGTTTCTGACGGGCCTGGAGACACTGTAAGCAGCTCCCTGGGAAGAAAAGGACTTTCCGCTGAAGAAACAGTGTGCTTCCATAGTGTGGTCGAGTCTCAAACACAGCGCCGCCAGAGAAGCCCTGCTTGCCCGCTTTGAAAGCTCCTTTCATGCTGCCTTGCAGGTTCCTAAAACACAGTGTTTCTGACGGGCCTGGAGATACTGTAAGCAGCTCCCTGGGAAGAAAAGGACTTTCCGCTGAAGAAACAGTGTGCTTCCATAGCGTGGTCGAGTCTCAAACACAGCGCCGCCAGAGAAGCCCTGCTTGCCCGCTTTGAAAGCTCCTTTCATGCTGCCTTGCAGGTTCCTAAAACACAGTGTTTCTGACGGGCCTGGAGACACTGTAAGCAGCTCCCTGGGAAGAAAAGGACTTTCCGCTGAAGAAACAGTGTGCTTCCATAGCGTGGTCGAGTCTCAAACACAGCGCCGCCAGAGAGAAGCCCTGCTTGCCCGCTTTGAAAGCTCCTTTCATGCTGCCTTGCAGGTTCCTAAAACACAGTGTTTCTGACGGGCCTGGAGACACTGTAAGCAGCTCCCTGGGAAGAAAAGGACTTTCCGCTGAAGAAACAGTGTGCTTCCATAGCGTGGTCGAGTCTCAAACACAGCGCCGCCAGAGAAGCCCTGCTTGCCCGCTTTGAAAGCTCCTTTCATGCTGCCTTGCAGGTTCCTAAAACACAGTGTTTCTGACGGGCCTGGAGACACTGTAAGCAGCTCCCTGGGAAGAAAAGGACTTTCCGCTGAAGAAACAGTGTGCTTCCATAGCGTGGTCGAGTCTCAAACACAGCGCCGCCAGAGAAGCCCTGCTTGCCCGCTTTGAAAGCTCCTTTCATGCTGCCTTGCAGGTTCCTAAAACACAGTGTTTCTGACAGGCCTGGAGACACTGTAAGCAGCTCCCTGGGAAGAAAAGGACTTTCCGCTGAAGAAACAGTGTGCTTCCATAGCCTGGTCAGGAGCTCATCCTGTCATGCTGTAGAGCTAAAGGGAAACTGGACATGAGTACTTACCTCACGTGAGGCCTTGACTTGCCCTGCTGGAGCGGAAGCGTGGAGCAGTTTCCATGAGGTCTTAGTCGCAGTTCTGCATCATTTGAACGTTCGTAGGCTTTTCCGGACGCTTAGGACCCTCGCCCGGGCACCCTGTTCCCTACAAAATCACTGAGGAGCGGCAGGCTCCTCTGGGCTGCTCAGACAGAAACATCCAGGCCGGGATCCCTTCAGAGTCACTGTGTGTACGCCGAGTGTAGGGCAACACACGGCACTCGTCCTCGGGACAGCTAGATTTCCTCAGCCATCCAACAGCTGCAGGACATCTCTTTGCTCCCGTCCTACATGCCATGGAAGTCTGCCTCGTTGCCCTCATCTGAGCTGTACTTAGAAAAACAATCTGCTTCGCATTCCTTCTAGGCACTCATACCCGAAGACCCCACAGCGACGGGAGTAAGTCGGCTTGCATTCCTACTGCAACTGAAGCACAGTTCTTCCTGTCATTCTGTAGGACTTCAAAATGGCCAAGGCCCAATAGCTTTCCTCGCACGATCCTTGGATGAGGGAGCTCGCTCCATGCAGAACACCCTGTGCAGAAAAGTTGATTCAGGCAAGTGTGACCAGTGTGCCCCTGGAGTGTCTTATGATTTGTTAGAAAGGGCAAGGACAGAGGCTGCGGGTTCACTGGAAATGGGGGCCTGGTGGCACAAGCCTTGCTTTCCCATTTTGAAATCCCCATTCATGCTGCCTTGCAGCTTCCGAAGAAAGAGGGTTTTTGACGGGCCTGTAGACCCGGTATGCAGGGCTCAATGCAGTCGGAGTCTCAAACACAGCGCCGCCAGAGAAGCCCTGCTTGCCCGCTTTGAAAGCTCCTTTCATGCTGCCTTGCAGGTTCCTAAAACACAGTGTTTCTGACGGGCCTGGAGACACTGTAAGCAGCTCCCTGGGAAGAAAAGGACTTTCCGCTGAAGAAACAGTGTGCTTCCATAGCGTGGTCGAGTCTCAAACACAGCGCCGCCAGAGAAGCCCCGCTTGCCCGCTTTGAAAGCTCCTTTCATGCTGCCTTGCAGGTTCCTAAAACACAGTGTTTCTGACGGGCCTGGAGACACTGTAAGCAGCTCTCTGGGAAGAAAAGGACTTTCCGCTGAAGAAACAGTGTGCTTCCATAGCGTGGTCGAGTCTCAAACACAGCGCCGCCAGAGAAGCCCTGCTTGCCCGCTTTGAAAGCTCCTTTCATGCTGCCTTGCAGGTTCCTAAAACACAGTGTTTCTGACGGGCCTGGAGACACTGTAAGCAGCTCCCTGGGAAGAAAAGGACTTTCCGCTGAAGAAACAGTGTGCTTCCATAGTGTGGTCGAGTCTCAAACACAGCGCCGCCAGAGAAGCCCTGCTTGCCCGCTTTGAAAGCTCCTTTCATGCTGCCTTGCAGGTTCCTAAAACACAGTGTTTCTGACGGGCCTGGAGATACTGTAAGCAGCTCCCTGGGAAGAAAAGGACTTTCCGCTGAAGAAACAGTGTGCTTCCATAGCGTGGTCGAGTCTCAAACACAGCGCCGCCAGAGAAGCCCTGCTTGCCCGCTTTGAAAGCTCCTTTCATGCTGCCTTGCAGGTTCCTAAAACACAGTGTTTCTGACGGGCCTGGAGACACTGTAAGCAGCTCCCTGGGAAGAAAAGGACTTTCCGCTGAAGAAACAGTGTGCTTCCATAGCGTGGTCGAGTCTCAAACACAGCGCCGCCAGAGAGAAGCCCTGCTTGCCCGCTTTGAAAGCTCCTTTCATGCTGCCTTGCAGGTTCCTAAAACACAGTGTTTCTGACGGGCCTGGAGACACTGTAAGCAGCTCCCTTCGAAGAAAAGGACTTTCCGCTGAAGAAACAGTGTGCTTCCATAGCGTGGTCGAGTCTCAAACACAGCGCCACCAGGGAGAAGCCCTGCTTGCCCGCTTTGAAAGCTCCTTTCATGCTGCCTTGCAGGTTCCTAAAACACAGTGTTTCTGACGGGCCTGGAGACACTGTAAGCAGCTCCCTGGGAAGAAAAGGACTTTCCGCTGAAGAAACAGTGTGCTTCCATAGCGTGGTCGAGTCTCAAACACAGCGCCGCCAGAGAAGCCCTGCTTGCCCGCTTTGAAAGCTCCTTTCATGCTGCCTTGCAGGTTCCTAAAACACAGTGTTTCTGACGGGCCTGGAGACACTGTAAGCAGCTCCCTGGGAAGAAAAGGACTTTCCGCTGAAGAAACAGTGTGCTTCCATAGCCTGGTCAGGAGCTCATCCTGTCATGCTCTAGAGCTAAAGGGAAACTGGACATGAGTACTTACCTCACGTGAGGCCTTGACTTGCCCTGCTGGAGCGGAAGCGTGGAGCAGTTTCCATGAGGTCTTAGTCGCAGTTCTGCATCATTTGAACGTTCGTAGGCTTTTCCGGACGCTTAGGACCCTCGCCCGGGCACCCTGTTCCCTACAAAATCACTGAGGAGCGGCAGGCTCCTCTGGGCTGCTCAGACAGAAACATCCAGGCCGGGATCCCTTCAGAGTCACTGTGTGTACGCCGAGTGTAGGGCAACACACGGCACTCGTCCTCGGGACAGCTAGATTTCCTCAGCCATCCAACAGCTGCAGGACATCTCTTTGCTCCCGTCCTACATGCCATGGAAGTCTGCCTCGTTGCCCTCATCTGAGCTGTACTTAGAAAAACAATCTGCTTCGCATTCCTTCTAGGCACTCATACCCGAAGACCCCACAGCGACGGGAGTAAGTCGGCTTGCATTCCTACTGCAACTGAAGCACAGTTCTTCCTGTCATTCTGTAGGACTTCAAAATGGCCAAGGCCCAATAGCTTTCCTCGCACGATCCTTGGATGAGGGAGCTCGCTCCATGCAGAACACCCTGTGCAGAAAAGTTGATTCAGGCAAGTGTGACCAGTGTGCCCCTGGAGTGTCTTATGATTTGTTAGAAAGGGCAAGGACAGAGGCTGCGGGTTCACTGGAAATGGGGGCCTGGTGGCACAAGCCTTGCTTTCCCATTTTGAAATCCCCATTCATGCTGCCTTGCAGCTTCCGAAGAAACAGGGTTTTTGACGGGCCTGTAGACCCGGTATGCAGGGCTCAATGCAGTCGGAGTCTCAAACACAGCGCCGCCAGAGAAGCCCTGCTTGCCCGCTTTGAAAGCTCCTTTCATGCTGCCTTGCAGGTTCCTAAAACACAGTGTTTCTGACGGGCCTGGAGACACTGTAAGCAGCTCCCTGGGAAGAAAAGGACTTTCCGCTGAAGAAACAGTGTGCTTCCATAGCGTGGTCGAGTCTCAAACACAGCGCCGCCAGAGAGAAGCCCTGCTTGCCCGCTTTGAAAGCTCCTTTCATGCAGCCTTGCAGGTTCCTAAAACACAGTGTTTCTAACGGGCCTGGAGACACTGTAAGCAGCTCCCTGGGAAGAAAAGGACTTTCCGCTGAAGAAACAGTGTGCTTCCATAACGTGGTCGAGTCTCAAACACAGCGCCGCCAGAGAAGCCCTGCTTGCCCGCTTTGAAAGCTCCTTTCACGCTGCCTTGCAGGTTCCTAAAACACAGTGTTTCTGACGGGCCTGGAGACACTGTAAGCAGCTCCCTGGGAAGAAAAGGACTTTCCGCTGAAGAAACAGTGTGCTTCCATAGCCTGGTCAGGAGCTCATCCTGTCATGCTGTAGAGCTAAAGGGAAACTGGACATGAGTACTTACCTCACGTGAGGCCTTGACTTGCCCTGCTGGAGCGGAAGCGTGGAGCAGTTTCCATGAGGTCTTAGTCGCAGTTCTGCATCATTTGAACGTTCGTAGGCTTTTCCGGATGCTTAGGACCCTCGCCCGGGCACCCTGTTCCCTACAAAATCACTGAGGAGCGGCAGGCTCCTCTGGGCTGCTCAGACAGAAACATCCAGGCCGGGATCCCTTCAGAGTCACTGTGTGTAGGCCGCGTGTAGCGCAACACACGGCACTCGTCCTCGGGACAGCTAGATTTCCTCAGCCATCCAACAGCTGCAGGACATCTCTTTGCTCCCGTGCTACATGCCATGGAAGTCTGCCTCGTTGCCCTCATCTGAGCTGTACTTAGAAAAACAATCTGCTTCGCATTCCTTCTAGGCACTCATACCCGAAGACCCCACAGCGACGGGAGTAAGTCGGCTTGCATTCCTACTGCAACTGAAGCACAGTTCTTCCTGTCATTCTGTAGGACTTCAAAATGGCCAAGGCCCAATAGTTTTCCTCGCACGATCCTTGGATGAGGGAGCTCGCTCCATGCAGAACACCCTGTGCAGAAAAGTTGATTCAGGCAAGTGTGACCAGTGTGCCCCTGGAGTGTCTTATGATTTGTTAGAAAGGGCCAGGACAGAGGCTGCGGGTTCACTGGAAATGGGGGCCTGGTGGCACAAGCCTTGCTTTCCCATTTTGAAATCCCCATTCATGCTGCCTTGCAGCTTCCGAAGAAATAGGGTATTTGACGGGCCTGTAGACCCGGTATGCAGGGCTCAATGCAGTCGGAGTCTCAAACACAGCGCCGCCAGAGAAGCCCTGCTTGCCCGCTTTGAAAGCTCCTTTCATGCTGCCTTGCAGGTTCCTAAAACACAGTGTTTCTGACGGGCCTGGAGACACTGTAAGCAGCTCCCTGGGAAGAAAAGGACTTTCCGCTGAAGAAACAGTGTGCTTCCATAGCGTGGTCGAGTCTCAAACACAGCGCCGCCAGAGAAGCCCTGCTTGCCCGCTTTGAAAGCTCCTTTCATGCTGCCTTGCAGGTTCCTAAAACACAGTGTTTCTGACGGGCCTGGAGACACTGTAAGCAGCTCCCTGGGAAGAAAAGGACTTTCCGCTGAAGAAACAGTGTGCTTCCATAGCCTGGTGAGGAGCTCATCCTGTCATGCTCTAGAGCTAAAGGGAAACTGGACATGAGTACTTACCTCACGTGAGGCCTTGACTTGCCCTGCTGGAGCGGAAGCGTGGAGCAGTTTCCATGAGGTCTTAGTCGCAGTTCTGCATCATTTGAACGTTCGTAGGCTTTTCCGGACTCTTAGGACCCTCGCCCGGGCACCCTGTTCCCTACAAAATCACTGAGGAGCGGCAGGCTCCTCTGGGCTGCTCAGACAGAAACATCCAGGCCGGGATCCCTTCAGAGTCACTGTGTGTACGCCGAGTGTAGGGCAACACACGGCACTCGTCCTCGGGACAGCTAGATTTCCTCAGCCATCCAACAGCTGCAGGACATCTCTTTGCTCCCGTCCTACATGCCATGGAAGTCTGCCTCGTTGCCCTCATCTGAGCTGTACTTAGAAAAACAATCTGCTTCGCATTCCTTCTAGGCACTCATACCCGAAGACCCCACAGTGACGGGAGTAAGTCGGCTTGCATTCCTACTGCAACTGAAGCACAGTTCTTCCTGTCATTCTGTAGGACTTCAAAATGGCCAAGGCCCAATAGCTTTCCTCGCACGATCCTTGGATGAGGGAGCTCGCTCCATGCAGAACACCCTGTGCAGAAAAGTTGATTCAGGCAAGTGTGACCAGTGTGCCCGTGGAGTGTCTTATGATTTGTTAGAAAGGACAACGACAGAGGCTGCGGGTTCACTGGAAATGGGGGCCTGGTGGCACAAGCCTTGCTTTCCCATTTTGAAATCCCCATTCATGCTGCCTTGCAGTTTCCGAAGAAACAGGGTTTTTGACGGGCCTGTAGACCCGGTATGCAGGGCTCAATGCAGTCGGAGTCTCAAACACAGCGCCGCCAGAGAAGCCCTGCTTGCCCGCTTTGAAAGCTCCTTTCATGCTGCCTTGCAGGTTCCTAAAACACAGTGTTTCTGACGGGCCTGGAGACACTGTAAGCAGCTCCCTGGGAAGAAAAGGACTTTCCCCTGAAGAAACAGTGTGCTTCCATAGCGTGTTCGAGTCTCAAACACAGCGCCGCCAGAGAAGCCCTGCTTGCCCGCTTTGAAAGCTCCTTTCATGCTGCCTTGCAGGTTCCTAAAACACAGTGTTTCTGACGGGCCTGGAGATACTGTAAGCAGCTCCCTGGGAAGAAAAGGACTTTCCGCTGAAGCAACAGTGTGCTTCCATAGCGTGGTCGAGTCTCAAACACAGCGCCGCCAGAGAGAAGCCCTGCTTGCCCGCTTTGAAAGCTCCTTTCATGCTGCCTTGCAGGTTCCTAAAACACAGTGTTTCTGACGGGCCTGGAGACACTGTAAGCAGCTCCCTGGGAAGAAAAGGACTTTCCGCTGAAGAAACAGTGTGCTTCCATAGCGTGGTCGAGTCTCAAACACAGCGCCGCCAGAGAAGCCCTGCTTGCCCGCTTTGAAAGCTCCTTTCATGCTGCCTTGCAGGTTCCTAAAACACAGTGTTTCTGACAGGCCTGGAGACACTGTAAGCAGCTCCCTGGGAAGAAAAGGACTTTCCGCTGAAGAAACAGTGTGCTTCCATAGCCTGGTCAGGAGCTCATCCTGTCATGCTGTAGAGCTAAAGGGAAACTGGACATGAGTACTTACCTCACGTGAGGCCTTGACTTGCCCTGCTGGATCGGAAGCGTGGAGCAGTTTCCATGAGGTCTTAGTCGCAGTTCTGCATCATTTGAACGTTCGTAGGCTTTTCCGGACGCTTAGGACCCTCGCCCGGGCACCCTGTTCCCTACAAAATCACTGAGGAGCGGCAGGCTCCTCTGGGCTGCTCAGACAGAAACATCCAGGCCGGGATCCCTTCAGAGTCACTGTGTGTACGCCGAGTGTAGGGCAACACACGGCACTCGTCCTCGGGACAGCTAGATTTCCTCAGCCATCCAACAGCTGCAGGACATCTCTTTGCTCCCGTCCTACATGCCATGGAAGTCTGCCTCGTTGCCCTCATCTGAGCTGTACTTAGAAAAACAATCTGCTTCGCATTCCTTCTAGGCACTCATACCCGAAGACCCCACAGCGACGGGAGTAAGTCGGCTTGCATTCCTACTGCAACTGAAACACAGTTCTTCCTGTCATTCTGTAGGACTTCAAAATGGCCAAGGCCCAATAGCTTTCCTCGCACGATCCTTGGATGAGGGAGCTCGCTCCATGCAGAACACCCTGTGCAGAAAAGTTGATTCAGGCAAGTGTGACCAGTGTGCCCCTGGAGTGTCTTATGATTTGTTAGAAAGGGCAAGGACAGAGGCTGCGGGTTCACTGGAAATGGGGGCCTGGTGGCACAAGCCTTGCTTTCCCATTTTGAAATCCCCATTCATGCTGCCTTGCAGCTTCCGAAGAAACAGGGTTTTTGACGGGCCTGTAGACCCGGTATGCAGGGCTCAATGCAGTCGGAGTCTCAAACACAGCGCCGCCAGAGAAGCCCTGCTTGCCCGCTTTGAAAGCTCCTTTCATGCTGCCTTGCAGGTTCCTAAAACACAGTGTTTCTGACGGGCCTGGAGACACTGTAAGCAGCTCCCTGGGAAGAAAAGGACTTTCCGCTGAAGAAACAGTGTGCTTCCATAGCGTGGTCGAGTCTCAAACACAGCGCCGCCAGAGAAGCCCTGCTTGCCCGCTTTGAAAGCTCCTTTCATGCTGCCTTGCAGGTTCCTAAAACACAGTGTTTCTGACGGGCCTGGAGACACTGTAAGCAGCTCTCTGGGAAGAAAAGGACTTTCCGCTGAAGAAACAGTGTGCTTCCATAGCGTGGTCGAGTCTCAAACACAGCGCCGCCAGAGAAGCCCTGCTTGCCCGCTTTGAAAGCTCCTTTCATGCTGCCTTGCAGGTTCCTAAAACACAGTGTTTCTGACGGGCCTGGCGACACTGTAAGCAGCTCCCTGGGAAGAAAAGGACTTTCCGCTGAAGAAACAGTGTGCTTCCATAGTGTGGTCGAGTCTCAAACACAGCGCCGCCAGAGAAGCCCTGCTTGCCCGCTTTGAAAGCTCCTTTCATGCTGCCTTGCAGGTTCCTAAAACACAGTGTTTCTGACGGGCCTGGAGATACTGTAAGCAGCTCCCTGGGAAGAAAAGGACTTTCCGCTGAAGAAACAGTGTGCTTCCATAGCGTGGTCGAGTCTCAAACACAGCGCCGCCAGAGAAGCCCTGCTTGCCCGCTTTGAAAGCTCCTTTCATGCTGCCTTGCAGGTTCCTAAAACACAGTGTTTCTGACGGGCCTGGAGACACTGTAAGCAGCTCCCTGGGAAGAAAAGGACTTTCCGCTGAAGAAACAGTGTGCTTCCATAGCGTGGTCGAGTCTCAAACACAGCGCCGCCAGAGAAGCCCTGCTTGCCCGCTTTGAAAGCTCCTTTCATGCTGCCTTGCAGGTTCCTAAAACACAGTGTTTCTGACAGGCCTGGAGACACTGTAAGCAGCTCCCTGGGAAGAAAAGGACTTTCCGCTGAAGAAACAGTGTGCTTCCATAGCCTGGTCAGGAGCTCATCCTGTCATGCTGTAGAGCTAAAGGGAAACTGGACATGAGTACTTACCTCACGTGAGGCCTTGACTTGCCCTGCTGGAGCGGAAGCGTGGAGCAGTTTCCATGAGGTCTTAGTCGCAGTTCTGCATCATTTGAACGTTCGTAGGCTTTTCCGGACGCTTAGGACCCTCGCCCGGGCACCCTGTTCCCTACAAAATCACTGAGGAGCGGCAGGCTCCTCTGGGCTGCTCAGACAGAAACATCCAGGCCGGGATCCCTTCAGAGTCACTGTGTGTACGCCGAGTGTAGGGCAACACACGGCACTCGTCCTCGGGACAGCTAGATTTCCTCAGCCATCCAACAGCTGCAGGACATCTCTTTGCTCCCGTCCTACATGCCATGGAAGTCTGCCTCGTTGCCCTCATCTGAGCTGTACTTAGAAAAACAATCTGCTTCGCATTCCTTCTAGGCACTCATACCCGAAGACCCCACAGCGACGGGAGTAAGTCGGCTTGCATTCCTACTGCAACTGAAGCACAGTTCTTCCTGTCATTCTGTAGGACTTCAAAATGGCCAAGGCCCAATAGCTTTCCTCGCACGATCCTTGGATGAGGGAGCTCGCTCCATGCAGAACACCCTGTGCAGAAAAGTTGATTCAGGCAAGTGTGACCAGTGTGCCCCTGGAGTGTCTTATGATTTGTTAGAAAGGGCAAGGACAGAGGCTGCGGGTTCACTGGAAATGGGGGCCTGGTGGCACAAGCCTTGCTTTCCCATTTTGAAATCCCCATTCATGCTGCCTTGCAGCTTCCGAAGAAAGAGGGTTTTTGACGGGCCTGTAGACCCGGTATGCAGGGCTCAATGCAGTCGGAGTCTCAAACACAGCGCCGCCAGAGAAGCCCTGCTTGCCCGCTTTGAAAGCTCCTTTCATGCTGCCTTGCAGGTTCCTAAAACACAGTGTTTCTGACGGGCCTGGAGACACTGTAAGCAGCTCCCTGGGAAGAAAAGGACTTTCCGCTGAAGAAACAGTGTGCTTCCATAGCGTGGTCGAGTCTCAAACACAGCGCCGCCAGAGAAGCCCCGCTTGCCCGCTTTGAAAGCTCCTTTCATGCTGCCTTGCAGGTTCCTAAAACACAGTGTTTCTGACGGGCCTGGAGACACTGTAAGCAGCTCTCTGGGAAGAAAAGGACTTTCCGCTGAAGAAACAGTGTGCTTCCATAGCGTGGTCGAGTCTCAAACACAGCGCCGCCAGAGAAGCCCTGCTTGCCCGCTTTGAAAGCTCCTTTCATGCTGCCTTGCAGGTTCCTAAAACACAGTGTTTCTGACGGGCCTGGAGATACTGTAAGCAGCTCCCTGGGAAGAAAAGGACTTTCCGCTGAAGAAACAGTGTGCTTCCATAGCGTGGTCGAGTCTCAAACACAGCGCCGCCAGAGAAGCCCTGCTTGCCCGCTTTGAAAGCTCCTTTCATGCTGCCTTGCAGGTTCCTAAAACACAGTGTTTCTGACGGGCCTGGAGACACTGTAAGCAGCTCCCTGGGAAGAAAAGGACTTTCCGCTGAAGAAACAGTGTGCTTCCATAGCGTGGTCGAGTCTCAAACACAGCGCCGCCAGAGAAGCCCTGCCTGCCCGCTTTGAAAGCTCCTTTCATGCTGCCTTGCAGGTTCCTAAAACACAGTGTTTCTGACGGGCCTGGAGACACTGTAAGCAGCTCCCTGGGAAGAAAAGGACTTTCCGCTGAAGAAACAGTGTGCTTCCATAGCCTGGTCAGGAGCTCATCCTGTCATGCTCTAGAGCTAAAGGGAAACTGGACATGAGTACTTACCTCACGTGAGGCCTTGACTTGCCCTGCTGGAGCGGAAGCGTGGAGCAGTTTCCATGAGGTCTTAGTCGCAGTTCTGCATCATTTGAACGTTCGTAGGCTTTTCCGGACGCTTAGGACCCTCGCCCGGGCACCCTGTTCCCTACAAAATCACTGAGGAGCGGCAGGCTCCTCTGGGCTGCTCAGACAGAAACATCCAGGCCGGGATCCCTTCAGAGTCACTGTGTGTACGCCGAGTGTAGGGCAACACACGGCACTCGTCCTCGGGACAGCTAGATTTCCTCAGCCATCCAACAGCTGCAGGACATCTCTTTGCTCCCGTCCTACATGCCATGGAAGTCTGCCTCGTTGCCCTCATCTGAGCTGTACTTAGAAAAACAATCTGCTTCGCATTCCTTCTAGGCACTCATACCCGAAGACCCCACAGCGACGGGAGTAAGTCGGCTTGCATTCCTACTGCAACTGAAGCACAGTTCTTCCTGTCATTCTGTAGGACTTCAAAATGGCCAAGGCCCAATAGCTTTCCTCGCACGATCCTTGGATGAGGGAGCTCGCTCCATGCAGAACACCCTGTGCAGAAAAGTTGATTCAGGCAAGTGTGACCAGTGTGCCCCTGGAGTGTCTTATGATTTGTTAGAAAGGGCAAGGACAGAGGCTGCGGGTTCACTGGAAATGGGGGCCTGGTGGCACAAGCCTTGCTTTCCCATTTTGAAATCCCCATTCATGCTGCCTTGCAGCTTCCGAAGAAACAGGGTTTTTGACGGGCCTGTAGACCCGGTATGCAGGGCTCAATGCAGTCGGAGTCTCAAACACAGCGCCGCCAGAGAAGCCCTGCTTGCCCGCTTTGAAAGCTCCTTTCATGCTGCCTTGCAGGTTCCTAAAACACAGTGTTTCTGACGGGCCTGGAGACACTGTAAGCAGCTCCCTGGGAAGAAAAGGACTTTCCGCTGAAGAAACAGTGTGCTTCCATAGCGTGGTCGAGTCTCAAACACAGCGCCGCCAGAGAGAAGCCCTGCTTGCCCGCTTTGAAAGCTCCTTTCATGCAGCCTTGCAGGTTCCTAAAACACAGTGTTTCTAACGGGCCTGGAGACACTGTAAGCAGCTCCCTGGGAAGAAAAGGACTTTCCGCTGAAGAAACAGTGTGCTTCCATAACGTGGTCGAGTCTCAAACACAGCGCCGCCAGAGAAGCCCTGCTTGCCCGCTTTGAAAGCTCCTTTCACGCTGCCTTGCAGGTTCCTAAAACACAGTGTTTCTGACGGGCCTGGAGACACTGTAAGCAGCTCCCTGGGAAGAAAAGGACTTTCCGCTGAAGAAACAGTGTGCTTCCATAGCCTGGTCAGGAGCTCATCCTGTCATGCTGTAGAGCTAAAGGGAAACTGGACATGAGTACTTACCTCACGTGAGGCCTTGACTTGCCCTGCTGGAGCGGAAGCGTGGAGCAGTTTCCATGAGGTCTTAGTCGCAGTTCTGCATCATTTGAACGTTCGTAGGCTTTTCCGGATGCTTAGGACCCTCGCCCGGGCACCCTGTTCCCTACAAAATCACTGAGGAGCGGCAGGCTCCTCTGGGCTGCTCAGACAGAAACATCCAGGCCGGGATCCCTTCAGAGTCACTGTGTGTAGGCCGCGTGTAGCGCAACACACGGCACTCGTCCTCGGGACAGCTAGATTTCCTCAGCCATCCAACAGCTGCAGGACATCTCTTTGCTCCCGTGCTACATGCCATGGAAGTCTGCCTCGTTGCCCTCATCTGAGCTGTACTTAGAAAAACAATCTGCTTCGCATTCCTTCTAGGCACTCATACCCGAAGACCCCACAGCGACGGGAGTAAGTCGGCTTGCATTCCTACTGCAACTGAAGCACAGTTCTTCCTGTCATTCTGTAGGACTTCAAAATGGCCAAGGCCCAATAGTTTTCCTCGCACGATCCTTGGATGAGGGAGCTCGCTCCATGCAGAACACCCTGTGCAGAAAAGTTGATTCAGGCAAGTGTGACCAGTGTGCCCCTGGAGTGTCTTATGATTTGTTAGAAAGGGCCAGGACAGAGGCTGCGGGTTCACTGGAAATGGGGGCCTGGTGGCACAAGCCTTGCTTTCCCATTTTGAAATCCCCATTCATGCTGCCTTGCAGCTTCCGAAGAAATAGGGTATTTGACGGGCCTGTAGACCCGGTATGCAGGGCTCAATGCAGTCGGAGTCTCAAACACAGCGCCGCCAGAGAAGCCCTGCTTGCCCGCTTTGAAAGCTCCTTTCATGCTGCCTTGCAGGTTCCTAAAACACAGTGTTTCTGACGGGCCTGGAGACACTGTAAGCAGCTCCCTGGGAAGAAAAGGACTTTCCGCTGAAGAAACAGTGTGCTTCCATAGCGTGGTCGAGTCTCAAACACAGCGCCGCCAGAGAAGCCCTGCTTGCCCGCTTTGAAAGCTCCTTTCATGCTGCCTTGCAGGTTCCTAAAACACAGTGTTTCTGACGGGCCTGGAGACACTGTAAGCAGCTCCCTGGGAAGAAAAGGACTTTCCGCTGAAGAAACAGTGTGCTTCCATAGCGTGGTCGAGTCTCAAACACAGCGCCGCCAGAGAAGCCCTGCTTGCCCGCTTTGAAAGCTCCTTTCATGCTGCCTTGCAGGTTCCTAAAACACAGTGTTTCTGACAGGCCTGGAGACACTGTAAGCAGCTCCCTGGGAAGAAAAGGACTTTCCGCTGAAGAAACAGTGTGCTTCCATAGCCTGGTCAGGAGCTCATCCTGTCATGCTGTAGAGCTAAAGGGAAACTGGACATGAGTACTTACCTCACGTGAGGCCTTGACTTGCCCTGCTGGAGCGGAAGCGTGGAGCAGTTTCCATGAGGTCTTAGTCGCAGTTCTGCATCATTTGAACGTTCGTAGGCTTTTCCGGACGCTTAGGACCCTCGCCCGGGCACCCTGTTCCCTACAAAATCACTGAGGAGCGGCAGGCTCCTCTGGGCTGCTCAGACAGAAACATCCAGGCCGGGATCCCTTCAGAGTCACTGTGTGTACGCCGAGTGTAGGGCAACACACGGCACTCGTCCTCGGGACAGCTAGATTTCCTCAGCCATCCAACAGCTGCAGGACATCTCTTTGCTCCCGTCCTACCTGCCATGGAAGTCTGCCTCGTTGCCCTCATCTGAGCTGTACTTAGAAAAACAATCTGCTTCGCATTCCTTCTAGGCACTCATACCCGAAGACCCCACAGCGACGGGAGTAAGTCGGCTTGCATTCCTACTGCAACTGAAGCACAGTTCTTCCTGTCATTCTGTAGGACTTCAAAATGGCCAAGGCCCAATAGCTTTCCTCGCACGATCCTTGGATGAGGGAGCTCGCTCCATGCAGAACACCCTGTGCAGAAAAGTTGATTCAGGCAAGTGTGACCAGTGTGCCCCTGGAGTGTCTTATGATTTGTTAGAAAGGGCAAGGACAGAGGCTGCGGGTTCACTGGAAATGGGGGCCTGGTGGCACAAGCCTTGCTTTCCCATTTTGAAATCCCCATTCATGCTGCCTTGCAGCTTCCGAAGAAAGAGGGTTTTTGACGGGCCTGTAGACCCGGTATGCAGGGCTCAATGCAGTCGGAGTCTCAAACACAGCGCCGCCAGAGAAGCCCTGCTTGCCCGCTTTGAAAGCTCCTTTCATGCTGCCTTGCAGGTTCCTAAAACACAGTGTTTCTGACGGGCCTGGAGACACTGTAAGCAGCTCCCTGGGAAGAAAAGGACTTTCCGCTGAAGAAACAGTGTGCTTCCATAGCGTGGTCGAGTCTCAAACACAGCGCCGCCAGAGAAGCCCCGCTTGCCCGCTTTGAAAGCTCCTTTCATGCTGCCTTGCAGGTTCCTAAAACACAGTGTTTCTGACGGGCCTGGAGACACTGTAAGCAGCTCTCTGGGAAGAAAAGGACTTTCCGCTGAAGAAACAGTGTGCTTCCATAGCGTGGTCGAGTCTCAAACACAGCGCCGCCAGAGAAGCCCTGCTTGCCCGCTTTGAAAGCTCCTTTCATGCTGCCTTGCAGGTTCCTAAAACACAGTGTTTCTGACGGGCCTGGAGACACTGTAAGCAGCTCCCTGGGAAGAAAAGGACTTTCCGCTGAAGAAACAGTGTGCTTCCATAGTGTGGTCGAGTCTCAAACACAGCGCCGCCAGAGAAGCCCTGCTTGCCCGCTTTGAAAGCTCCTTTCATGCTGCCTTGCAGGTTCCTAAAACACAGTGTTTCTGACGGGCCTGGAGATACTGTAAGCAGCTCCCTGGGAAGAAAAGGACTTTCCGCTGAAGAAACAGTGTGCTTCCATAGCGTGGTCGAGTCTCAAACACAGCGCCGCCAGAGAAGCCCTGCTTGCCCGCTTTGAAAGCTCCTTTCATGCTGCCTTGCAGGTTCCTAAAACACAGTGTTTCTGACGGGCCTGGAGACACTGTAAGCAGCTCCCTGGGAAGAAAAGGACTTTCCGCTGAAGAAACAGTGTGCTTCCATAGCGTGGTCGAGTCTCAAACACAGCGCCGCCAGAGAGAAGCCCTGCTTGCCCGCTTTGAAAGCTCCTTTCATGCTGCCTTGCAGGTTCCTAAAACACAGTGTTTCTGACGGGCCTGGAGACACTGTAAGCAGCTCCCTTCGAAGAAAAGGACTTTCCGCTGAAGAAACAGTGTGCTTCCATAGCGTGGTCGAGTCTCAAACACAGCGCCACCAGGGAGAAGCCCTGCTTGCCCGCTTTGAAAGCTCCTTTCATGCTGCCTTGCAGGTTCCTAAAACACAGTGTTTCTGACGGGCCTGGAGACACTGTAAGCAGCTCCCTGGGAAGAAAAGGACTTTCCGCTGAAGAAACAGTGTGCTTCCATAGCGTGGTCGAGTCTCAAACACAGCGCCGCCAGAGAAGCCCTGCTTGCCCGCTTTGAAAGCTCCTTTCATGCTGCCTTGCAGGTTCCTAAAACACAGTGTTTCTGACGGGCCTGGAGACACTGTAAGCAGCTCCCTGGGAAGAAAAGGACTTTCCGCTGAAGAAACAGTGTGCTTCCATAGCCTGGTCAGGAGCTCATCCTGTCATGCTCTAGAGCTAAAGGGAAACTGGACATGAGTACTTACCTCACGTGAGGCCTTGACTTGCCCTGCTGGAGCGGAAGCGTGGAGCAGTTTCCATGAGGTCTTAGTCGCAGTTCTGCATCATTTGAACGTTCGTAGGCTTTTCCGGACGCTTAGGACCCTCGCCCGGGCACCCTGTTCCCTACAAAATCACTGAGGAGCGGCAGGCTCCTCTGGGCTGCTCAGACAGAAACATCCAGGCCGGGATCCCTTCAGAGTCACTGTGTGTACGCCGAGTGTAGGGCAACACACGGCACTCGTCCTCGGGACAGCTAGATTTCCTCAGCCATCCAACAGCTGCAGGACATCTCTTTGCTCCCGTCCTACATGCCATGGAAGTCTGCCTCGTTGCCCTCATCTGAGCTGTACTTAGAAAAACAATCTGCTTCGCATTCCTTCTAGGCACTCATACCCGAAGACCCCACAGCGACGGGAGTAAGTCGGCTTGCATTCCTACTGCAACTGAAGCACAGTTCTTCCTGTCATTCTGTAGGACTTCAAAATGGCCAAGGCCCAATAGCTTTCCTCGCACGATCCTTGGATGAGGGAGCTCGCTCCATGCAGAACACCCTGTGCAGAAAAGTTGATTCAGGCAAGTGTGACCAGTGTGCCCCTGGAGTGTCTTATGATTTGTTAGAAAGGGCAAGGACAGAGGCTGCGGGTTCACTGGAAATGGGGGCCTGGTGGCACAAGCCTTGCTTTCCCATTTTGAAATCCCCATTCATGCTGCCTTGCAGCTTCCGAAGAAACAGGGTTTTTGACGGGCCTGTAGACCCGGTATGCAGGGCTCAATGCAGTCGGAGTCTCAAACACAGCGCCGCCAGAGAAGCCCTGCTTGCCCGCTTTGAAAGCTCCTTTCATGCTGCCTTGCAGGTTCCTAAAACACAGTGTTTCTGACGGGCCTGGAGACACTGTAAGCAGCTCCCTGGGAAGAAAAGGACTTTCCGCTGAAGAAACAGTGTGCTTCCATAGCGTGGTCGAGTCTCAAACACAGCGCCGCCAGAGAGAAGCCCTGCTTGCCCGCTTTGAAAGCTCCTTTCATGCAGCCTTGCAGGTTCCTAAAACACAGTGTTTCTAACGGGCCTGGAGACACTGTAAGCAGCTCCCTGGGAAGAAAAGGACTTTCCGCTGAAGAAACAGTGTGCTTCCATAACGTGGTCGAGTCTCAAACACAGCGCCGCCAGAGAAGCCCTGCTTGCCCGCTTTGAAAGCTCCTTTCACGCTGCCTTGCAGGTTCCTAAAACACAGTGTTTCTGACGGGCCTGGAGACACTGTAAGCAGCTCCCTGGGAAGAAAAGGACTTTCCGCTGAAGAAACAGTGTGCTTCCATAGCCTGGTCAGGAGCTCATCCTGTCATGCTGTAGAGCTAAAGGGAAACTGGACATGAGTACTTACCTCACGTGAGGCCTTGACTTGCCCTGCTGGAGCGGAAGCGTGGAGCAGTTTCCATGAGGTCTTAGTCGCAGTTCTGCATCATTTGAACGTTCGTAGGCTTTTCCGGATGCTTAGGACCCTCGCCCGGGCACCCTGTTCCCTACAAAATCACTGAGGAGCGGCAGGCTCCTCTGGGCTGCTCAGACAGAAACATCCAGGCCGGGATCCCTTCAGAGTCACTGTGTGTAGGCCGCGTGTAGCGCAACACACGGCACTCGTCCTCGGGACAGCTAGATTTCCTCAGCCATCCAACAGCTGCAGGACATCTCTTTGCTCCCGTGCTACATGCCATGGAAGTCTGCCTCGTTGCCCTCATCTGAGCTGTACTTAGAAAAACAATCTGCTTCGCATTCCTTCTAGGCACTCATACCCGAAGACCCCACAGCGACGGGAGTAAGTCGGCTTGCATTCCTACTGCAACTGAAGCACAGTTCTTCCTGTCATTCTGTAGGACTTCAAAATGGCCAAGGCCCAATAGTTTTCCTCGCACGATCCTTGGATGAGGGAGCTCGCTCCATGCAGAACACCCTGTGCAGAAAAGTTGATTCAGGCAAGTGTGACCAGTGTGCCCCTGGAGTGTCTTATGATTTGTTAGAAAGGGCCAGGACAGAGGCTGCGGGTTCACTGGAAATGGGGGCCTGGTGGCACAAGCCTTGCTTTCCCATTTTGAAATCCCCATTCATGCTGCCTTGCAGCTTCCGAAGAAATAGGGTATTTGACGGGCCTGTAGACCCGGTATGCAGGGCTCAATGCAGTCGGAGTCTCAAACACAGCGCCGCCAGAGAAGCCCTGCTTGCCCGCTTTGAAAGCTCCTTTCATGCTGCCTTGCAGGTTCCTAAAACACAGTGTTTCTGACGGGCCTGGAGACACTGTAAGCAGCTCCCTGGGAAGAAAAGGACTTTCCGCTGAAGAAACAGTGTGCTTCCATAGCGTGGTCGAGTCTCAAACACAGCGCCGCCAGAGAAGCCCTGCTTGCCCGCTTTGAAAGCTCCTTTCATGCTGCCTTGCAGGTTCCTAAAACACAGTGTTTCTGACGGGCCTGGAGACACTGTAAGCAGCTCCCTGGGAAGAAAAGGACTTTCCGCTGAAGAAACAGTGTGCTTCCATAGCCTGGTCAGGAGCTCATCCTGTCATGCTCTAGAGCTAAAGGGAAACTGGACATGAGTACTTACCTCACGTGAGGCCTTGACTTGCCCTGCTGGAGCGGAAGCGTGGAGCAGTTTCCATGAGGTCTTAGTCGCAGTTCTGCATCATTTGAACGTTCGTAGGCTTTTCCGGACTCTTAGGACCCTCGCCCGGGCACCCTGTTCCCTACAAAATCACTGAGGAGCGGCAGGCTCCTCTGGGCTGCTCAGACAGAAACATCCAGGCCGGGATCCCTTCAGAGTCACTGTGTGTACGCCGAGTGTAGGGCAACACACGGCACTCGTCCTCGGGACAGCTAGATTTCCTCAGCCATCCAACAGCTGCAGGACATCTCTTTGCTCCCGTCCTACATGCCATGGAAGTCTGCCTCGTTGCCCTCATCTGAGCTGTACTTAGAAAAACAATCTGCTTCGCATTCCTTCTAGGCACTCATACCCGAAGACCCCACAGTGACGGGAGTAAGTCGGCTTGCATTCCTACTGCAACTGAAGCACAGTTCTTCCTGTCATTCTGTAGGACTTCAAAATGGCCAAGGCCCAATAGCTTTCCTCGCACGATCCTTGGATGAGGGAGCTCGCTCCATGCAGAACACCCTGTGCAGAAAAGTTGATTCAGGCAAGTGTGACCAGTGTGCCCGTGGAGTGTCTTATGATTTGTTAGAAAGGACAACGACAGAGGCTGCGGGTTCACTGGAAATGGGGGCCTGGTGGCACAAGCCTTGCTTTCCCATTTTGAAATCCCCATTCATGCTGCCTTGCAGTTTCCGAAGAAACAGGGTTTTTGACGGGCCTGTAGACCCGGTATGCAGGGCTCAATGCAGTCGGAGTCTCAAACACAGCGCCGCCAGAGAAGCCCTGCTTGCCCGCTTTGAAAGCTCCTTTCATGCTGCCTTGCAGGTTCCTAAAACACAGTGTTTCTGACGGGCCTGGAGACACTGTAAGCAGCTCCCTGGGAAGAAAAGGACTTTCCCCTGAAGAAACAGTGTGCTTCCATAGCGTGTTCGAGTCTCAAACACAGCGCCGCCAGAGAAGCCCTGCTTGCCCGCTTTGAAAGCTCCTTTCATGCTGCCTTGCAGGTTCCTAAAACACAGTGTTTCTGACGGGCCTGGAGATACTGTAAGCAGCTCCCTGGGAAGAAAAGGACTTTCCGCTGAAGCAACAGTGTGCTTCCATAGCGTGGTCGAGTCTCAAACACAGCGCCGCCAGAGAGAAGCCCTGCTTGCCCGCTTTGAAAGCTCCTTTCATGCTGCCTTGCAGGTTCCTAAAACACAGTGTTTCTGACGGGCCTGGAGACACTGTAAGCAGCTCCCTGGGAAGAAAAGGACTTTCCGCTGAAGAAACAGTGTGCTTCCATAGCGTGGTCGAGTCTCAAACACAGCGCCGCCAGAGAAGCCCTGCTTGCCCGCTTTGAAAGCTCCTTTCATGCTGCCTTGCAGGTTCCTAAAACACAGTGTTTCTGACAGGCCTGGAGACACTGTAAGCAGCTCCCTGGGAAGAAAAGGACTTTCCGCTGAAGAAACAATGTGCTTCCATAGCCTGGTCAGGAGCTCATCCTGTCATGCTGTAGAGCTAAAGGGAAACTGGACATGAGTACTTACCTCACGTGAGGCCTTGACTTGCCCTGCTGGATCGGAAGCGTGGAGCAGTTTCCATGAGGTCTTAGTCGCAGTTCTGCATCATTTGAACGTTCGTAGGCTTTTCCGGACGCTTAGGACCCTCGCCCGGGCACCCTGTTCCCTACAAAATCACTGAGGAGCGGCAGGCTCCTCTGGGCTGCTCAGACAGAAACATCCAGGCCGGGATCCCTTCAGAGTCACTGTGTGTACGCCGAGTGTAGGGCAACACACGGCACTCGTCCTCGGGACAGCTAGATTTCCTCAGCCATCCAACAGCTGCAGGACATCTCTTTGCTCCCGTCCTACATGCCATGGAAGTCTGCCTCGTTGCCCTCATCTGAGCTGTACTTAGAAAAACAATCTGCTTCGCATTCCTTCTAGGCACTCATACCCGAAGACCCCACAGCGACGGGAGTAAGTCGGCTTGCATTCCTACTGCAACTGAAACACAGTTCTTCCTGTCATTCTGTAGGACTTCAAAATGGCCAAGGCCCAATAGCTTTCCTCGCACGATCCTTGGATGAGGGAGCTCGCTCCATGCAGAACACCCTGTGCAGAAAAGTTGATTCAGGCAAGTGTGACCAGTGTGCCCCTGGAGTGTCTTATGATTTGTTAGAAAGGGCAAGGACAGAGGCTGCGGGTTCACTGGAAATGGGGGCCTGGTGGCACAAGCCTTGCTTTCCCATTTTGAAATCCCCATTCATGCTGCCTTGCAGCTTCCGAAGAAACAGGGTTTTTGACGGGCCTGTAGACCCGGTATGCAGGGCTCAATGCAGTCGGAGTCTCAAACACAGCGCCGCCAGAGAAGCCCTGCTTGCCCGCTTTGAAAGCTCCTTTCATGCTGCCTTGCAGGTTCCTAAAACACAGTGTTTCTGACGGGCCTGGAGACACTGTAAGCAGCTCCCTGGGAAGAAAAGGACTTTCCGCTGAAGAAACAGTGTGCTTCCATAGCGTGGTCGAGTCTCAAACACAGCGCCGCCAGAGAAGCCCTGCTTGCCCGCTTTGAAAGCTCCTTTCATGCTGCCTTGCAGGTTCCTAAAACACAGTGTTTCTGACGGGCCTGGAGACACTGTAAGCAGCTCTCTGGGAAGAAAAGGACTTTCCGCTGAAGAAACAGTGTGCTTCCATAGCGTGGTCGAGTCTCAAACACAGCGCCGCCAGAGAAGCCCTGCTTGCCCGCTTTGAAAGCTCCTTTCATGCTGCCTTGCAGGTTCCTAAAACACAGTGTTTCTGACGGGCCTGGCGACACTGTAAGCAGCTCCCTGGGAAGAAAAGGACTTTCCGCTGAAGAAACAGTGTGCTTCCATAGTGTGGTCGAGTCTCAAACACAGCGCCGCCAGAGAAGCCCTGCTTGCCCGCTTTGAAAGCTCCTTTCATGCTGCCTTGCAGGTTCCTAAAACACAGTGTTTCTGACGGGCCTGGAGATACTGTAAGCAGCTCCCTGGGAAGAAAAGGACTTTCCGCTGAAGAAACAGTGTGCTTCCATAGCGTGGTCGAGTCTCAAACACAGCGCCGCCAGAGAAGCCCTGCTTGCCCGCTTTGAAAGCTCCTTTCATGCTGCCTTGCAGGTTCCTAAAACACAGTGTTTCTTACGGGCCTGGAGACACTGTAAGCAGCTCCCTGGGAAGAAAAGGACTTTCCGCTGAAGAAACAGTGTGCTTCCATAGCGTGGTCGAGTCTCAAACACAGCGCCGCCAGAGAGAAGCCCTGCTTGCCCGCTTTGAAAGCTCCTTTCATGCTGCCTTGCAGGTTCCTAAAACACAGTGTTTCTGACGGGCCTGGAGACACTGTAAGCAGCTCCCTGGGAAGAAAAGGACTTTCCGCTGAAGAAACAGTGTGCTTCCATAGCGTGGTCGAGTCTCAAACACAGCGCCGCCAGAGAAGCCCCGCTTGCCCGCTTTGAAAGCTCCTTTCATGCTGCCTTGCAGGTTCCTAAAACACAGTGTTTCTGACGGGCCTGGAGACACTGTAAGCAGCTCTCTGGGAAGAAAAGGACTTTCCGCTGAAGAAACAGTGTGCTTCCATAGCGTGGTCGAGTCTCAAACACAGCGCCGCCAGAGAAGCCCTGCTTGCCCGCTTTGAAAGCTCCTTTCATGCTGCCTTGCAGGTTCCTAAAACACAGTGTTTCTGACGGGCCTGGAGACACTGTAAGCAGCTCCCTGGGAAGAAAAGGACTTTCCGCTGAAGAAACAGTGTGCTTCCATAGCCTGGTCAGGAGCTCATCCTGTCATGCTCTAGAGCTAAAGGGAAACTGGACATGAGTACTTACCTCACGTGAGGCCTTGACTTGCCCTGCTGGAGCGGAAGCGTGGAGCAGTTTCCATGAGGTCTTAGTCGCAGTTCTGCATCATTTGAACGTTCGTAGGCTTTTCCGGACGCTTAGGACCCTCGCCCGGGCACCCTGTTCCCTACAAAATCACTGAGGAGCGGCAGGCTCCTCTGGGCTGCTCAGACAGAAACATCCAGGCCGGGATCCCTTCAGAGTCACTGTGTGTACGCCGAGTGTAGGGCAACACACGGCACTCGTCCTCGGGACAGCTAGATTTCCTCAGCCATCCAACAGCTGCAGGACATCTCTTTGCTCCCGTCCTACATGCCATGGAAGTCTGCCTCGTTGCCCTCATCTGAGCTGTACTTAGAAAAACAATCTGCTTCGCATTCCTTCTAGGCACTCATACCCGAAGACCCCACAGCGACGGGAGTAAGTCGGCTTGCATTCCTACTGCAACTGAAGCACAGTTCTTCCTGTCATTCTGTAGGACTTCAAAATGGCCAAGGCCCAATAGCTTTCCTCGCACGATCCTTGGATGAGGGAGCTCGCTCCATGCAGAACACCCTGTGCAGAAAAGTTGATTCAGGCAAGTGTGACCAGTGTGCCCCTGGAGTGTCTTATGATTTGTTAGAAAGGGCAAGGACAGAGGCTGCGGGTTCACTGGAAATGGGGGCCTGGTGGCACAAGCCTTGCTTTCCCATTTTGAAATCCCCATTCATGCTGCCTTGCAGCTTCCGAAGAAAGAGGGTTTTTGACGGGCCTGTAGACCCGGTATGCAGGGCTCAATGCAGTCGGAGTCTCAAACACAGCGCCGCCAGAGAAGCCCTGCTTGCCCGCTTTGAAAGCTCCTTTCATGCTGCCTTGCAGGTTCCTAAAACACAGTGTTTCTGACGGGCCTGGAGACACTGTAAGCAGCTCCCTGGGAAGAAAAGGACTTTCCGCTGAAGAAACAGTGTGCTTCCATAGCGTGGTCGAGTCTCAAACACAGCGCCGCCAGAGAAGCCCCGCTTGCCCGCTTTGAAAGCTCCTTTCATGCTGCCTTGCAGGTTCCTAAAACACAGTGTTTCTGACGGGCCTGGAGACACTGTAAGCAGCTCTCTGGGAAGAAAAGGACTTTCCGCTGAAGAAACAGTGTGCTTCCATAGCGTGGTCGAGTCTCAAACACAGCGCCGCCAGAGAAGCCCTGCTTGCCCGCTTTGAAAGCTCCTTTCATGCTGCCTTGCAGGTTCCTAAAACACAGTGTTTCTGACAGGCCTGGAGACACTGTAAGCAGCTCCCTGGGAAGAAAAGGACTTTCCGCTGAAGAAACAGTGTGCTTCCATAGTGTGGTCGAGTCTCAAACACAGCGCCGCCAGAGAAGCCCTGCTTGCCCGCTTTGAAAGCTCCTTTCATGCTGCCTTGCAGGTTCCTAAAACACAGTGTTTCTGACGGGCCTGGAGATACTGTAAGCAGCTCCCTGGGAAGAAAAGGACTTTCCGCTGAAGAAACAGTGTGCTTCCATAGCGTGGTCGAGTCTCAAACACAGCGCCGCCAGAGAAGCCCTGCTTGCCCGCTTTGAAAGCTCCTTTCATGCTGCCTTGCAGGTTCCTAAAACACAGTGTTTCTGACGGGCCTGGAGACACTGTAAGCAGCTCCCTGGGAAGAAAAGGACTTTCCGCTGAAGAAACAGTGTGCTTCCATAGCGTGGTCGAGTCTCAAACACAGCGCCGCCAGAGAGAAGCCCTGCTTGCCCGCTTTGAAAGCTCCTTTCATGCTGCCTTGCAGGTTCCTAAAACACAGTGTTTCTGATGGGCCTGGAGACACTGTAAGCAGCTCCCTTCGAAGAAAAGGACTTTCCGCTGAAGAAACAGTGTGCTTCCATAGCGTGGTCGAGTCTCAAACACAGCGCCACCAGGGAGAAGCCCTGCTTGCCCGCTTTGAAAGCTCCTTTCATGCTGCCTTGCAGGTTCCTAAAACACAGTGTTTCTGACGGGCCTGGAGACACTGTAAGCAGCTCCCTGGGAAGAAAAGGACTTTCCGCTGAAGAAACAGTGTGCTTCCATAGCGTGGTCGAGTCTCAAACACAGCGCCGCCAGAGAAGCCCTGCTTGCCCGCTTTGAAAGCTCCTTTCATGCTGCCTTGCAGGTTCCTAAAACACAGTGTTTCTGACGGGCCTGGAGACACTGTAAGCAGCTCCCTGGGAAGAAAAGGACTTTCCGCTGAAGAAACAGTGTGCTTCCATAGCCTGGTCAGGAGCTCATCCTGTCATGCTCTAGAGCTAAAGGGAAACTGGACATGAGTACTTACCTCACGTGAGGCCTTGACTTGCCCTGCTGGAGCGGAAGCGTGGAGCAGTTTCCATGAGGTCTTAGTCGCAGTTCTGCATCATTTGAACGTTCGTAGGCTTTTCCGGACGCTTAGGACCCTCGCCCGGGCACCCTGTTCCCTACAAAATCACTGAGGAGCGGCAGGCTCCTCTGGGCTGCTCAGACAGAAACATCCAGGCCGGGATCCCTTCAGAGTCACTGTGTGTACGCCGAGTGTAGGGCAACACACGGCACTCGTCCTCGGGACAGCTAGATTTCCTCAGCCATCCAACAGCTGCAGGACATCTCTTTGCTCCCGTCCTACATGCCATGGAAGTCTGCCTCGTTGCCCTCATCTGAGCTGTACTTAGAAAAACAATCTGCTTCGCATTCCTTCTAGGCACTCATACCCGAAGACCCCACAGCGACGGGAGTAAGTCGGCTTGCATTCCTACTGCAACTGAAGCACAGTTCTTCCTGTCATTCTGTAGGACTTCAAAATGGCCAAGGCCCAATAGCTTTCCTCGCACG
Organism: Mesoplodon mirus; assembly: GCF_964341445.2. Classification (NCBI taxonomy): domain Eukaryota; kingdom Metazoa; phylum Chordata; class Mammalia; order Artiodactyla; family Ziphiidae; genus Mesoplodon; species Mesoplodon mirus. The sequence goes on from NW_028295025.1 coordinate 69,907, forward strand.
ATCCTTGGATGAGGGAGCTCGCTCCATGCAGAACACCCTGTGCAGAAAAGTTGATTCAGGCAAGTGTGACCAGTGTGCCCCTGGAGTGTCTTATGATTTGTTAGAAAGGGCAAGGACAGAGGCTGCGGGTTCACTGGAAATGGGGGCCTGGTGGCACAAGCCTTGCTTTCCCATTTTGAAATCCCCATTCATGCTGCCTTGCAGCTTCCGAAGAAACAGGGTTTTTGACGGGCCTGTAGACCCGGTATGCAGGGCTCAATGCAGTCGGAGTCTCAAACACAGCGCCGCCAGAGAAGCCCTGCTTGCCCGCTTTGAAAGCTCCTTTCATGCTGCCTTGCAGGTTCCTAAAACACAGTGTTTCTGACGGGCCTGGAGACACTGTAAGCAGCTCCCTGGGAAGAAAAGGACTTTCCGCTGAAGAAACAGTGTGCTTCCATAGCGTGGTCGAGTCTCAAACACAGCGCCGCCAGAGAGAAGCCCTGCTTGCCCGCTTTGAAAGCTCCTTTCATGCAGCCTTGCAGGTTCCTAAAACACAGTGTTTCTAACGGGCCTGGAGACACTGTAAGCAGCTCCCTGGGAAGAAAAGGACTTTCCGCTGAAGAAACAGTGTGCTTCCATAACGTGGTCGAGTCTCAAACACAGCGCCGCCAGAGAAGCCCTGCTTGCCCGCTTTGAAAGCTCCTTTCACGCTGCCTTGCAGGTTCCTAAAACACAGTGTTTCTGACGGGCCTGGAGACACTGTAAGCAGCTCCCTGGGAAGAAAAGGACTTTCCGCTGAAGAAACAGTGTGCTTCCATAGCCTGGTCAGGAGCTCATCCTGTCATGCTGTAGAGCTAAAGGGAAACTGGACATGAGTACTTACCTCACGTGAGGCCTTGACTTGCCCTGCTGGAGCGGAAGCGTGGAGCAGTTTCCATGAGGTCTTAGTCGCAGTTCTGCATCATTTGAACGTTCGTAGGCTTTTCCGGATGCTTAGGACCCTCGCCCGGGCACCCTGTTCCCTACAAAATCACTGAGGAGCGGCAGGCTCCTCTGGGCTGCTCAGACAGAAACATCCAGGCCGGGATCCCTTCAGAGTCACTGTGTGTAGGCCGCGTGTAGCGCAACACACGGCACTCGTCCTCGGGACAGCTAGATTTCCTCAGCCATCCAACAGCTGCAGGACATCTCTTTGCTCCCGTCCTACATGCCATGGAAGTCTGCCTCGTTGCCCTCATCTGAGCTGTACTTAGAAAAACAATCTGCTTCGCATTCCTTCTAGGCACTCATACCCGAAGACCCCACAGCGACGGGAGTAAGTCGGCTTGCATTCCTACTGCAACTGAAGCACAGTTCTTCCTGTCATTCTGTAGGACTTCAAAATGGCCAAGGCCCAATAGCTTTCCTCGCACGATCCTTGGATGAGGGAGCTCGCTCCATGCAGAACACCCTGTGCAGAAAAGTTGATTCAGGCAAGTGTGACCAGTGTGCCCCTGGAGTGTCTTATGATTTGTTAGAAAGGGCCAGGACAGAGGCTGCGGGTTCACTGGAAATGGGGGCCTGGTGGCACAAGCCTTGCTTTCCCATTTTGAAATCCCCATTCATGCTGCCTTGCAGCTTCCGAAGAAATAGGGTTTTTGACGGGCCTGTAGACCCGGTATGCAGGGCTCAATGCAGTCGGAGTCTCAAACACAGCGCCGCCAGAGAAGCCCCGCTTGCCCGCTTTGAAAGCTCCTTTCATGCTGCCTTGCAGGTTCCTAAAACACAGTGTTTCTGACGGGCCTGGAGACACTGTAAGCAGCTCCCTGGGAAGAAAAGGACTTTCCGCTGAAGAAACAGTGTGCTTCCATAGCGTGGTCGAGTCTCAAACACAGCGCCGCCAGAGAAGCCCTGCTTGCCCGCTTTGAAAGCTCCTTTCATGCTGCCTTGCAGGTTCCTAAAACACAGTGTTTCTGACGGGCCTGGAGACACTGTAAGCAGCTCCCTGGGAAGAAAAGGACTTTCCGCTGAAGAAACAGTGTGCTTCCATAGTGTGGTCGAGTCTCAAACACAGCGCCGCCAGAGAAGCCCTGCTTGCCCGCTTTGAAAGCTCCTTTCATGCTGCCTTGCAGGTTCCTAAAACACAGTGTTTCTGACGGGCCTGGAGACACTGTAAGCAGCTCCCTGGGAAGAAAAGGACTTTCCCCTGAAGAAACAGTGTGCTTCCATAGCGTGGTCGAGTCTCAAACACAGCGCCGCCAGAGAAGCCCTGCTTGCCCGCTTTGAAAGCTCCTTTCATGCTGCCTTGCAGGTTCCTAAAACACAGTGTTTCTGACGGGCCTGGAGATACTGTAAGCAGCTCCCTGGGAAGAAAAGGACTTTCCGCTGAAGAAACAGTGTGCTTCCATAGCGTGGTCGAGTCTCAAACACAGCGCCGCCAGAGAGAAGCCCTGCTTGCCCGCTTTGAAAGCTCCTTTCATGCTGCCTTGCAGGTTCCTAAAACACAGTGTTTCTGACGGGCCTGGAGACACTGTAAGCAGCTCCCTTCGAAGAAAAGGACTTTCCGCTGAAGAAACAGTGTGCTTCCATAGCGTGGTCGAGTCTCAAACACAGCGCCACCAGGGAGAAGCCCTGCTTGCCCGCTTTGAAAGCTCCTTTCATGCTGCCTTGCAGGTTCCTAAAACACAGTGTTTCTGACGGGCCTGGAGACACTGTAAGCAGCTCCCTGGGAAGAAAAGGACTTTCCGCTGAAGAAACAGTGTGCTTCCATAGCGTGGTCGAGTCTCAAACACAGCGCCGCCAGAGAAGCCCTGCTTGCCCGCTTTGAAAGCTCCTTTCATGCTGCCTTGCAGGTTCCTAAAACACAGTGTTTCTGACGGGCCTGGAGACACTGTAAGCAGCTCCCTGGGAAGAAAAGGACTTTCCGCTGAAGAAACAGTGTGCTTCCATAGCCTGGTCAGGAGCTCATCCTGTCATGCTCTAGAGCTAAAGGGAAACTGGACATGAGTACTTACCTCACGTGAGGCCTTGACTTGCCCTGCTGGAGCGGAAGCGTGGAGCAGTTTCCATGAGGTCTTAGTCGCAGTTCTGCATCATTTGAACGTTCGTAGGCTTTTCCGGACGCTTAGGACCCTCGCCCGGGCACCCTGTTCCCTACAAAATCACTGAGGAGCGGCAGGCTCCTCTGGGCTGCTCAGACAGAAACATCCAGGCCGGGATCCCTTCAGAGTCACTGTGTGTACGCCGAGTGTAGGGCAACACACGGCACTCGTCCTCGGGACAGCTAGATTTCCTCAGCCATCCAACAGCTGCAGGACATCTCTTTGCTCCCGTCCTACATGCCATGGAAGTCTGCCTCGTTGCCCTCATCTGAGCTGTACTTAGAAAAACAATCTGCTTCGCATTCCTTCTAGGCACTCATACCCGAAGACCCCACAGTGACGGGAGTAAGTCGGCTTGCATTCCTACTGCAACTGAAGCACAGTTCTTCCTGTCATTCTGTAGGACTTCAAAATGGCCAAGGCCCAATAGCTTTCCTCGCACGATCCTTGGATGAGGGAGCTCGCTCCATGCAGAACACCCTGTGCAGAAAAGTTGATTCAGGCAAGTGTGACCAGTGTGCCCCTGGAGTGTCTTATGATTTGTTAGAAAGGACAACGACAGAGGCTGCGGGTTCACTGGAAATGGGGGCCTGGTGGCACAAGCCTTGCTTTCCCATTTTGAAATCCCCATTCATGCTGCCTTGCAGTTTCCGAAGAAACAGGGTTTTTGACGGGCCTGTAGACCCGGTATGCAGGGCTCAATGCAGTCGGAGTCTCAAACACAGCGCCGCCAGAGAAGCCCTGCTTGCCCGCTTTGAAAGCTCCTTTCATGCTGCCTTGCAGGTTCCTAAAACACAGTGTTTCTGACGGGCCTGGAGACACTGTAAGCAGCTCCCTGGGAAGAAAAGGACTTTCCCCTGAAGAAACAGTGTGCTTCCATAGCGTGGTCGAGTCTCAAACACAGCGCCGCCAGAGAAGCCCTGCTTGCCCGCTTTGAAAGCTCCTTTCATGCTGCCTTGCAGGTTCCTAAAACACAGTGTTTCTGACGGGCCTGGAGATACTGTAAGCAGCTCCCTGGGAAGAAAAGGACTTTCCGCTGAAGCAACAGTGTGCTTCCATAGCGTGGTCGAGTCTCAAACACAGCGCCGCCAGAGAGAAGCCCTGCTTGCCCGCTTTGAAAGCTCCTTTCATGCTGCCTTGCAGGTTCCTAAAACACAGTGTTTCTGACGGGCCTGGAGACACTGTAAGCAGCTCCCTGGGAAGAAAAGGACTTTCCGCTGAAGAAACAGTGTGCTTCCATAGCGTGGTCGAGTCTCAAACACAGCGCCGCCAGAGAAGCCCTGCTTGCCCGCTTTGAAAGCTCCTTTCATGCTGCCTTGCAGGTTCCTAAAACACAGTGTTTCTGACAGGCCTGGAGACACTGTAAGCAGCTCCCTGGGAAGAAAAGGACTTTCCGCTGAAGAAACAGTGTGCTTCCATAGCCTGGTCAGGAGCTCATCCTGTCATGCTGTAGAGCTAAAGGGAAACTGGACATGAGTACTTACCTCACGTGAGGCCTTGACTTGCCCTGCTGGAGCGGAAGCGTGGAGCAGTTTCCATGAGGTCTTAGTCGCAGTTCTGCATCATTTGAACGTTCGTAGGCTTTTCCGGACGCTTAGGACCCTCGCCCGGGCACCCTGTTCCCTACAAAATCACTGAGGAGCGGCAGGCTCCTCTGGGCTGCTCAGACAGAAACATCCAGGCCGGGATCCCTTCAGAGTCACTGTGTGTACGCCGAGTGTAGGGCAACACACGGCACTCGTCCTCGGGACAGCTAGATTTCCTCAGCCATCCAACAGCTGCAGGACATCTCTTTGCTCCCGTCCTACATGCCATGGAAGTCTGCCTCGTTGCCCTCATCTGAGCTGTACTTAGAAAAACAATCTGCTTCGCATTCCTTCTAGGCACTCATACCCGAAGACCCCACAGCGACGGGAGTAAGTCGGCTTGCATTCCTACTGCAACTGAAGCACAGTTCTTCCTGTCATTCTGTAGGACTTCAAAATGGCCAAGGCCCAATAGCTTTCCTCGCACGATCCTTGGATGAGGGAGCTCGCTCCATGCAGAACACCCTGTGCAGAAAAGTTGATTCAGGCAAGTGTGACCAGTGTGCCCCTGGAGTGTCTTATGATTTGTTAGAAAGGGCAAGGACAGAGGCTGCGGGTTCACTGGAAATGGGGGCCTGGTGGCACAAGCCTTGCTTTCCCATTTTGAAATCCCCATTCATGCTGCCTTGCAGCTTCCGAAGAAATAGGGTTTTTGACGGGCCTGTAGACCCGGTATGCAGGGCTCAATGCAGTCGGAGTCTCAAACACAGCGCCGCAAGAGAAGCCCTGCTTGCCCGCTTTGAAAGCTCCTTTCATGCTGCCTTGCAGGTTCCTAAAACACAGTGTTTCTGACGGGCCTGGAGACACTGTAAGCAGCTCCCTGGGAAGAAAAGGACTTTCCGCTGAAGAAACAGTGTGCTTCCATAGCGTGGTCGAGTCTCAAACACAGCGCCGCCAGAGAAGCCCCGCTTGCCCGCTTTGAAAGCTCCTTTCATGCTGCCTTGCAGGTTCCTAAAACACAGTGTTTCTGACGGGCCTGGAGACACTGTAAGCAGCTCTCTGGGAAGAAAAGGACTTTCCGCTGAAGAAACAGTGTGCTTCCATAGCGTGGTCGAGTCTCAAACACAGCGCCGCCAGAGAAGCCCTGCTTGCCCGCTTTGAAAGCTCCTTTCATGCTGCCTTGCAGGTTCCTAAAACACAGTGTTTCTGACGGGCCTGGCGACACTGTAAGCAGCTCCCTGGGAAGAAAAGGACTTTCCGCTGAAGAAACAGTGTGCTTCCATAGTGTGGTCGAGTCTCAAACACAGCGCCGCCAGAGAAGCCCTGCTTGCCCGCTTTGAAAGCTCCTTTCATGCTGCCTTGCAGGTTCCTAAAACACAGTGTTTCTGACGGGCCTGGAGACACTGTAAGCAGCTCCCTGGGAAGAAAAGGACTTTCCCCTGAAGAAACAGTGTGCTTCCATAGCGTGGTCGAGTCTCAAACACAGCGCCGCCAGAGAAGCCCTGCTTGCCCGCTTTGAAAGCTCCTTTCATGCTGCCTTGCAGGTTCCTAAAACACAGTGTTTCTGACGGGCCTGGAGATACTGTAAGCAGCTCCCTGGGAAGAAAAGGACTTTCCGCTGAAGAAACAGTGTGCTTCCATAGCGTGGTCGAGTCTCAAACACAGCGCCGCCAGAGAGAAGCCCTGCTTGCCCGCTTTGAAAGCTCCTTTCATGCTGCCTTGCAGGTTCCTAAAACACAGTGTTTCTGACGGGCCTGGAGACACTGTAAGCAGCTCCCTTCGAAGAAAAGGACTTTCCGCTGAAGAAACAGTGTGCTTCCATAGCGTGGTCGAGTCTCAAACACAGCGCCACCAGGGAGAAGCCCTGCTTGCCCGCTTTGAAAGCTCCTTTCATGCTGCCTTGCAGGTTCCTAAAACACAGTGTTTCTGACGGGCCTGGAGACACTGTAAGCAGCTCCCTGGGAAGAAAAGGACTTTCCGCTGAAGAAACAGTGTGCTTCCATAGCGTGGTCGAGTCTCAAACACAGCGCCGCCAGAGAAGCCCTGCTTGCCCGCTTTGAAAGCTCCTTTCATGCTGCCTTGCAGGTTCCTAAAACACAGTGTTTCTGACGGGCCTGGAGACACTGTAAGCAGCTCCCTGGGAAGAAAAGGACTTTCCGCTGAAGAAACAGTGTGCTTCCATAGCCTGGTCAGGAGCTCATCCTGTCATGCTCTAGAGCTAAAGGGAAACTGGACATGAGTACTTACCTCACGTGAGGCCTTGACTTGCCCTGCTGGAGCGGAAGCGTGGAGCAGTTTCCATGAGGTCTTAGTCGCAGTTCTGCATCATTTGAACGTTCGTAGGCTTTTCCGGACGCTTAGGACCCTCGCCCGGGCACCCTGTTCCCTACAAAATCACTGAGGAGCGGCAGGCTCCTCTGGGCTGCTCAGACAGAAACATCCAGGCCGGGATCCCTTCAGAGTCACTGTGTGTACGCCGAGTGTAGGGCAACACACGGCACTCGTCCTCGGGACAGCTAGATTTCCTCAGCCATCCAACAGCTGCAGGACATCTCTTTGCTCCCGTCCTACATGCCATGGAAGTCTGCCTCGTTGCCCTCATCTGAGCTGTACTTAGAAAAACAATCTGCTTCGCATTCCTTCTAGGCACTCATACCCGAAGACCCCACAGTGACGGGAGTAAGTCGGCTTGCATTCCTACTGCAACTGAAGCACAGTTCTTCCTGTCATTCTGTAGGACTTCAAAATGGCCAAGGCCCAATAGCTTTCCTCGCACGATCCTTGGATGAGGGAGCTCGCTCCATGCAGAACACCCTGTGCAGAAAAGTTGATTCAGGCAAGTGTGACCAGTGTGCCCCTGGAGTGTCTTATGATTTGTTAGAAAGGACAACGACAGAGGCTGCGGGTTCACTGGAAATGGGGGCCTGGTGGCACAAGCCTTGCTTTCCCATTTTGAAATCCCCATTCATGCTGCCTTGCAGTTTCCGAAGAAACAGGGTTTTTGACGGGCCTGTAGACCCGGTATGCAGGGCTCAATGCAGTCGGAGTCTCAAACACAGCGCCGCCAGAGAAGCCCTGCTTGCCCGCTTTGAAAGCTCCTTTCATGCTGCCTTGCAGGTTCCTAAAACACAGTGTTTCTGACGGGCCTGGAGACACTGTAAGCAGCTCCCTGGGAAGAAAAGGACTTTCCCCTGAAGAAACAGTGTGCTTCCATAGCGTGGTCGAGTCTCAAACACAGCGCCGCCAGAGAAGCCCTGCTTGCCCGCTTTGAAAGCTCCTTTCATGCTGCCTTGCAGGTTCCTAAAACACAGTGTTTCTGACGGGCCTGGAGATACTGTAAGCAGCTCCCTGGGAAGAAAAGGACTTTCCGCTGAAGCAACAGTGTGCTTCCATAGCGTGGTCGAGTCTCAAACACAGCGCCGCCAGAGAGAAGCCCTGCTTGCCCGCTTTGAAAGCTCCTTTCATGCTGCCTTGCAGGTTCCTAAAACACAGTGTTTCTGACGGGCCTGGAGACACTGTAAGCAGCTCCCTGGGAAGAAAAGGACTTTCCGCTGAAGAAACAGTGTGCTTCCATAGCGTGGTCGAGTCTCAAACACAGCGCCGCCAGAGAAGCCCTGCTTGCCCGCTTTGAAAGCTCCTTTCATGCTGCCTTGCAGGTTCCTAAAACACAGTGTTTCTGACAGGCCTGGAGACACTGTAAGCAGCTCCCTGGGAAGAAAAGGACTTTCCGCTGAAGAAACAGTGTGCTTCCATAGCCTGGTCAGGAGCTCATCCTGTCATGCTGTAGAGCTAAAGGGAAACTGGACATGAGTACTTACCTCACGTGAGGCCTTGACTTGCCCTGCTGGAGCGGAAGCGTGGAGCAGTTTCCATGAGGTCTTAGTCGCAGTTCTGCATCATTTGAACGTTCGTAGGCTTTTCCGGACGCTTAGGACCCTCGCCCGGGCACCCTGTTCCCTACAAAATCACTGAGGAGCGGCAGGCTCCTCTGGGCTGCTCAGACAGAAACATCCAGGCCGGGATCCCTTCAGAGTCACTGTGTGTACGCCGAGTGTAGGGCAACACACGGCACTCGTCCTCGGGACAGCTAGATTTCCTCAGCCATCCAACAGCTGCAGGACATCTCTTTGCTCCCGTCCTACATGCCATGGAAGTCTGCCTCGTTGCCCTCATCTGAGCTGTACTTAGAAAAACAATCTGCTTCGCATTCCTTCTAGGCACTCATACCCGAAGACCCCACAGCGACGGGAGTAAGTCGGCTTGCATTCCTACTGCAACTGAAGCACAGTTCTTCCTGTCATTCTGTAGGACTTCAAAATGGCCAAGGCCCAATAGCTTTCCTCGCACGATCCTTGGATGAGGGAGCTCGCTCCATGCAGAACACCCTGTGCAGAAAAGTTGATTCAGGCAAGTGTGACCAGTGTGCCCCTGGAGTGTCTTATGATTTGTTAGAAAGGGCAAGGACAGAGGCTGCGGGTTCACTGGAAATGGGGGCCTGGTGGCACAAGCCTTGCTTTCCCATTTTGAAATCCCCATTCATGCTGCCTTGCAGCTTCCGAAGAAATAGGGTTTTTGACGGGCCTGTAGACCCGGTATGCAGGGCTCAATGCAGTCGGAGTCTCAAACACAGCGCCGCAAGAGAAGCCCTGCTTGCCCGCTTTGAAAGCTCCTTTCATGCTGCCTTGCAGGTTCCTAAAACACAGTGTTTCTGACGGGCCTGGAGACACTGTAAGCAGCTCCCTGGGAAGAAAAGGACTTTCCGCTGAAGAAACAGTGTGCTTCCATAGCGTGGTCGAGTCTCAAACACAGCGCCGCCAGAGAAGCCCCGCTTGCCCGCTTTGAAAGCTCCTTTCATGCTGCCTTGCAGGTTCCTAAAACACAGTGTTTCTGACGGGCCTGGAGACACTGTAAGCAGCTCTCTGGGAAGAAAAGGACTTTCCGCTGAAGAAACAGTGTGCTTCCATAGCGTGGTCGAGTCTCAAACACAGCGCCGCCAGAGAAGCCCTGCTTGCCCGCTTTGAAAGCTCCTTTCATGCTGCCTTGCAGGTTCCTAAAACACAGTGTTTCTGACGGGCCTGGCGACACTGTAAGCAGCTCCCTGGGAAGAAAAGGACTTTCCGCTGAAGAAACAGTGTGCTTCCATAGTGTGGTCGAGTCTCAAACACAGCGCCGCCAGAGAAGCCCTGCTTGCCCGCTTTGAAAGCTCCTTTCATGCTGCCTTGCAGGTTCCTAAAACACAGTGTTTCTGACGGGCCTGGAGATACTGTAAGCAGCTCCCTGGGAAGAAAAGGACTTTCCGCTGAAGAAACAGTGTGCTTCCATAGCGTGGTCGAGTCTCAAACACAGCGCCGCCAGAGAAGCCCTGCTTGCCCGCTTTGAAAGCTCCTTTCATGCTGCCTTGCAGGTTCCTAAAACACAGTGTTTCTGACGGGCCTGGAGACACTGTAAGCAGCTCCCTGGGAAGAAAAGGACTTTCCGCTGAAGAAACAGTGTGCTTCCATAGCGTGGTCGAGTCTCAAACACAGCGCCGCCAGAGAGAAGCCCTGCTTGCCCGCTTTGAAAGCTCCTTTCATGCTGCCTTGCAGGTTCCTAAAACACAGTGTTTCTGACGGGCCTGGAGACACTGTAAGCAGCTCCCTTCGAAGAAAAGGACTTTCCGCTGAAGAAACTGTGTGCTTCCATAGCGTGGTCGAGTCTCAAACACAGCGCCACCAGGGAGAAGCCCTGCTTGCCCGCTTTGAAAGCTCCTTTCATGCTGCCTTGCAGGTTCCTAAAACACAGTGTTTCTGACGGGCCTGGAGACACTGTAAGCAGCTCCCTGGGAAGAAAAGGACTTTCCGCTGAAGAAACAGTGTGCTTCCATAGCGTGGTCGAGTCTCAAACACAGCGCCGCCAGAGAAGCCCTGCTTGCCCGCTTTGAAAGCTCCTTTCATGCTGCCTTGCAGGTTCTTAAAACACAGTGTTTCTGACGGGCCTGGAGACACTGTAAGCAGCTCCCTGGGAAGAAAAGGACTTTCCGCTGAAGAAACAGTGTGCTTCCATAGCCTGATCAGGAGCTCATCCTGTCATGCTCTAGAGCTAAAGGGAAACTGGACATGAGTACTTACCTCACGTGAGGCCTTGACTTGCCCTGCTGGAGCGGAAGCGTGGAGCAGTTTCCATGAGGTCTTAGTCGCAGTTCTGCATCATTTGAACGTTCGTAGGCTTTTCCGGACGCTTAGGACCCTCGCCCGGGCACCCTGTTCCCTACAAAATCACTGAGGAGCGGCAGGCTCCTCTGGGCTGCTCAGACAGAAACATCCAGGCCGGGATCCCTTCAGAGTCACTGTGTGTACGCCGAGTGTAGGGCAACACACGGCACTCGTCCTCGGGACAGCTAGATTTCCTCAGCCATCCAACAGCTGCAGGACATCTCTTTGCTCCCGTCCTACATGCCATGGAAGTCTGCCTCGTTGCCCTCATCTGAGCTGTACTTAGAAAAACAATCTGCTTCGCATTCCTTCTAGGCACTCATACCCGAAGACCCCACAGCGACGGGAGTAAGTCGGCTTGCATTCCTACTGCAACTGAAGCACAGTTCTTCCTGTCATTCTGTAGGACTTCAAAATGGCCAAGGCCCAATAGCTTTCCTCGCACGATCCTTGGATGAGGGAGCTCGCTCCATGCAGAACACCCTGTGCAGAAAAGTTGATTCAGGCAAGTGTGACCAGTGTGCCCCTGGAGTGTCTTATGATTTGTTAGAAAGGACAACGACAGAGGCTGCGGGTTCACTGGAAATGGGGGCCTGGTGGCACAAGCCTTGCTTTCCCATTTTGAAATCCCCATTCATGCTGCCTTGCAGCTTCCGAAGAAAGAGGGTTTTTGACGGGCCTGTAGACCCGGTATGCAGGGCTCAATGCAGTCGGAGTCTCAAACACAGCGCCGCCAGAGAAGCCCTGCTTGCCCGCTTTGAAAGCTCCTTTCATGCTGCCTTGCAGGTTCCTAAAACACAGTGTTTCTGACGGGCCTGGAGACACTGTAAGCAGCTCCCTGGGAAGAAAAGGACTTTCCGCTGAAGAAACAGTGTGCTTCCATAGCGTGGTCGAGTCTCAAACACAGCGCCGCCAGAGAAGCCCCGCTTGCCCGCTTTGAAAGCTCCTTTCATGCTGCCTTGCAGGTTCCTAAAACACAGTGTTTCTGACGGGCCTGGAGACACTGTAAGCAGCTCTCTGGGAAGAAAAGGACTTTCCGCTGAAGAAACAGTGTGCTTCCATAGCGTGGTCGAGTCTCAAACACAGCGCCGCCAGAGAAGCCCTGCTTGCCCGCTTTGAAAGCTCCTTTCATGCTGCCTTGCAGGTTCCTAAAACACAGTGTTTCTGACGGGCCTGGAGACACTGTAAGCAGCTCCCTGGGAAGAAAAGGACTTTCCGCTGAAGAAACAGTGTGCTTCCATAGTGTGGTCGAGTCTCAAACACAGCGCCGCCAGAGAAGCCCTGCTTGCCCGCTTTGAAAGCTCCTTTCATGCTGCCTTGCAGGTTCCTAAAACACAGTGTTTCTGACGGGCCTGGAGATACTGTAAGCAGCTCCCTGGGAAGAAAAGGACTTTCCGCTGAAGAAACAGTGTGCTTCCATAGCGTGGTCGAGTCTCAAACACAGCGCCGCCAGAGAAGCCCTGCTTGCCCGCTTTGAAAGCTCCTTTCATGCTGCCTTGCAGGTTCCTAAAACACAGTGTTTCTGACGGGCCTGGAGACACTGTAAGCAGCTCCCTGGGAAGAAAAGGACTTTCCGCTGAAGAAACAGTGTGCTTCCATAGCGTGGTCGAGTCTCAAACACAGCGCCGCCAGAGAGAAGCCCTGCTTGCCCGCTTTGAAAGCTCCTTTCATGCTGCCTTGCAGGTTCCTAAAACACAGTGTTTCTGACGGGCCTGGAGACACTGTAAGCAGCTCCCTTCGAAGAAAAGGACTTTCCGCTGAAGAAACAGTGTGCTTCCATAGCGTGGTCGAGTCTCAAACACAGCGCCACCAGGGAGAAGCCCTGCTTGCCCGCTTTGAAAGCTCCTTTCATGCTGCCTTGCAGGTTCCTAAAACACAGTGTTTCTGACGGGCCTGGAGACACTGTAAGCAGCTCCCTGGGAAGAAAAGGACTTTCCGCTGAAGAAACAGTGTGCTTCCATAGCGTGGTCGAGTCTCAAACACAGCGCCGCCAGAGAAGCCCTGCTTGCCCGCTTTGAAAGCTCCTTTCATGCTGCCTTGCAGGTTCCTAAAACACAGTGTTTCTGACGGGCCTGGAGACACTGTAAGCAGCTCCCTGGGAAGAAAAGGACTTTCCGCTGAAGAAACAGTGTGCTTCCATAGCCTGGTCAGGAGCTCATCCTGTCATGCTCTAGAGCTAAAGGGAAACTGGACATGAGTACTTACCTCACGTGAGGCCTTGACTTGCCCTGCTGGAGCGGAAGCGTGGAGCAGTTTCCATGAGGTCTTAGTCGCAGTTCTGCATCATTTGAACGTTCGTAGGCTTTTCCGGACGCTTAGGACCCTCGCCCGGGCACCCTGTTCCCTACAAAATCACTGAGGAGCGGCAGGCTCCTCTGGGCTGCTCAGACAGAAACATCCAGGCCGGGATCCCTTCAGAGTCACTGTGTGTACGCCGAGTGTAGGGCAACACACGGCACTCGTCCTCGGGACAGCTAGATTTCCTCAGCCATCCAACAGCTGCAGGACATCTCTTTGCTCCCGTCCTACATGCCATGGAAGTCTGCCTCGTTGCCCTCATCTGAGCTGTACTTAGAAAAACAATCTGCTTCGCATTCCTTCTAGGCACTCATACCCGAAGACCCCACAGCGACGGGAGTAAGTCGGCTTGCATTCCTACTGCAACTGAAGCACAGTTCTTCCTGTCATTCTGTAGGACTTCAAAATGGCCAAGGCCCAATAGCTTTCCTCGCACGATCCTTGGATGAGGGAGCTCGCTCCATGCAGAACACCCTGTGCAGAAAAGTTGATTCAGGCAAGTGTGACCAGTGTGCCCCTGGAGTGTCTTATGATTTGTTAGAAAGGGCAAGGACAGAGGCTGCGGGTTCACTGGAAATGGGGGCCTGGTGGCACAAGCCTTGCTTTCCCATTTTGAAATCCCCATTCATGCTGCCTTGCAGCTTCCGAAGAAACAGGGTTTTTGACGGGCCTGTAGACCCGGTATGCAGGGCTCAATGCAGTCGGAGTCTCAAACACAGCGCCGCCAGAGAAGCCCTGCTTGCCCGCTTTGAAAGCTCCTTTCATGCTGCCTTGCAGGTTCCTAAAACACAGTGTTTCTGACGGGCCTGGAGACACTGTAAGCAGCTCCCTGGGAAGAAAAGGACTTTCCGCTGAAGAAACAGTGTGCTTCCATAGCGTGGTCGAGTCTCAAACACAGCGCCGCCAGAGAGAAGCCCTGCTTGCCCGCTTTGAAAGCTCCTTTCATGCAGCCTTGCAGGTTCCTAAAACACAGTGTTTCTAACGGGCCTGGAGACACTGTAAGCAGCTCCCTGGGAAGAAAAGGACTTTCCGCTGAAGAAACAGTGTGCTTCCATAACGTGGTCGAGTCTCAAACACAGCGCCGCCAGAGAAGCCCTGCTTGCCCGCTTTGAAAGCTCCTTTCACGCTGCCTTGCAGGTTCCTAAAACACAGTGTTTCTGACGGGCCTGGAGACACTGTAAGCAGCTCCCTGGGAAGAAAAGGACTTTCCGCTGAAGAAACAGTGTGCTTCCATAGCCTGGTCAGGAGCTCATCCTGTCATGCTGTAGAGCTAAAGGGAAACTGGACATGAGTACTTACCTCACGTGAGGCCTTGACTTGCCCTGCTGGAGCGGAAGCGTGGAGCAGTTTCCATGAGGTCTTAGTCGCAGTTCTGCATCATTTGAACGTTCGTAGGCTTTTCCGGATGCTTAGGACCCTCGCCCGGGCACCCTGTTCCCTACAAAATCACTGAGGAGCGGCAGGCTCCTCTGGGCTGCTCAGACAGAAACATCCAGGCCGGGATCCCTTCAGAGTCACTGTGTGTAGGCCGCGTGTAGCGCAACACACGGCACTCGTCCTCGGGACAGCTAGATTTCCTCAGCCATCCAACAGCTGCAGGACATCTCTTTGCTCCCGTGCTACATGCCATGGAAGTCTGCCTCGTTGCCCTCATCTGAGCTGTACTTAGAAAAACAATCTGCTTCGCATTCCTTCTAGGCACTCATACCCGAAGACCCCACAGCGACGGGAGTAAGTCGGCTTGCATTCCTACTGCAACTGAAGCACAGTTCTTCCTGTCATTCTGTAGGACTTCAAAATGGCCAAGGCCCAATAGTTTTCCTCGCACGATCCTTGGATGAGGGAGCTCGCTCCATGCAGAACACCCTGTGCAGAAAAGTTGATTCAGGCAAGTGTGACCAGTGTGCCCCTGGAGTGTCTTATGATTTGTTAGAAAGGGCCAGGACAGAGGCTGCGGGTTCACTGGAAATGGGGGCCTGGTGGCACAAGCCTTGCTTTCCCATTTTGAAATCCCCATTCATGCTGCCTTGCAGCTTCCGAAGAAATAGGGTATTTGACGGGCCTGTAGACCCGGTATGCAGGGCTCAATGCAGTCGGAGTCTCAAACACAGCGCCGCCAGAGAAGCCCTGCTTGCCCGCTTTGAAAGCTCCTTTCATGCTGCCTTGCAGGTTCCTAAAACACAGTGTTTCTGACGGGCCTGGAGACACTGTAAGCAGCTCCCTGGGAAGAAAAGGACTTTCCGCTGAAGAAACAGTGTGCTTCCATAGCGTGGTCGAGTCTCAAACACAGCGCCGCCAGAGAAGCCCTGCTTGCCCGCTTTGAAAGCTCCTTTCATGCTGCCTTGCAGGTTCCTAAAACACAGTGTTTCTGACGGGCCTGGAGACACTGTAAGCAGCTCTCTGGGAAGAAAAGGACTTTCCGCTGAAGAAACAGTGTGCTTCCATAGCGTGGTCGAGTCTCAAACACAGCGCCGCCAGAGAAGCCCTGCTTGCCCGCTTTGAAAGCTCCTTTCATGCTGCCTTGCAGGTTCCTAAAACACAGTGTTTCTGACAGGCCTGGAGACACTGTAAGCAGCTCCCTGGGAAGAAAAGGACTTTCCGCTGAAGAAACAGTGTGCTTCCATAGTGTGGTCGAGTCTCAAACACAGCGCCGCCAGAGAAGCCCTGCTTGCCCGCTTTGAAAGCTCCTTTCATGCTGCCTTGCAGGTTCCTAAAACACAGTGTTTCTGACGGGCCTGGAGATACTGTAAGCAGCTCCCTGGGAAGAAAAGGACTTTCCGCTGAAGAAACAGTGTGCTTCCATAGCGTGGTCGAGTCTCAAACACAGCGCCGCCAGAGAAGCCCTGCTTGCCCGCTTTGAAAGCTCCTTTCATGCTGCCTTGCAGGTTCCTAAAACACAGTGTTTCTGACGGGCCTGGAGACACTGTAAGCAGCTCCCTGGGAAGAAAAGGACTTTCCGCTGAAGAAACAGTGTGCTTCCATAGCGTGGTCGAGTCTCAAACACAGCGCCGCCAGAGAGAAGCCCTGCTTGCCCGCTTTGAAAGCTCCTTTCATGCTGCCTTGCAGGTTCCTAAAACACAGTGTTTCTGACGGGCCTGGAGACACTGTAAGCAGCTCCCTTCGAAGAAAAGGACTTTCCGCTGAAGAAACAGTGTGCTTCCATAGCGTGGTCGAGTCTCAAACACAGCGCCGCCAGAGAAGCCCTGCTTGCCCGCTTTGAAAGCTCCTTTCATGCTGCCTTGCAGGTTCCTAAAACACAGTGTTTCTGACGGGCCTGGAGACACTGTAAGCAGCTCCCTTCGAAGAAAAGGACTTTCCGCTGAAGAAACAGTGTGCTTCCATAGCGTGGTCGAGTCTCAAACACAGCGCCACCAGGGAGAAGCCCTGCTTGCCCGCTTTGAAAGCTCCTTTCATGCTGCCTTGCAGGTTCCTAAAACACAGTGTTTCTGACGGGCCTGGAGACACTGTAAGCAGCTCCCTGGGAAGAAAAGGACTTTCCGCTGAAGAAACAGTGTGCTTCCATAGCGTGGTCGAGTCTCAAACACAGCGCCGCCAGAGAAGCCCTGCTTGCCCGCTTTGAAAGCTCCTTTCATGCTGCCTTGCAGGTTCCTAAAACACAGTGTTTCTGACGGGCCTGGAGACACTGTAAGCAGCTCCCTGGGAAGAAAAGGACTTTCCGCTGAAGAAACAGTGTGCTTCCATAGCCTGGTCAGGAGCTCATCCTGTCATGCTCTAGAGCTAAAGGGAAACTGGACATGAGTACTTACCTCACGTGAGGCCTTGACTTGCCCTGCTGGAGCGGAAGCGTGGAGCAGTTTCCATGAGGTCTTAGTCGCAGTTCTGCATCATTTGAACGTTCGTAGGCTTTTCCGGATGCTTAGGACCCTCGCCCGGGCACCCTGTTCCCTACAAAATCACTGAGGAGCGGCAGGCTCCTCTGGGCTGCTCAGACAGAAACATCCAGGCCGGGATCCCTTCAGAGTCACTGTGTGTAGGCCGCGTGTAGCGCAACACACGGCACTCGTCCTCGGGACAGCTAGATTTCCTCAGCCATCCAACAGCTGCAGGACATCTCTTTGCTCCCGTGCTACATGCCATGGAAGTCTGCCTCGTTGCCCTCATCTGAGCTGTACTTAGAAAAACAATCTGCTTCGCATTCCTTCTAGGCACTCATACCCGAAGACCCCACAGCGACGGGAGTAAGTCGGCTTGCATTCCTACTGCAACTGAAGCACAGTTCTTCCTGTCATTCTGTAGGACTTCAAAATGGCCAAGGCCCAATAGTTTTCCTCGCACGATCCTTGGATGAGGGAGCTCGCTCCATGCAGAACACCCTGTGCAGAAAAGTTGATTCAGGCAAGTGTGACCAGTGTGCCCCTGGAGTGTCTTATGATTTGTTAGAAAGGGACAGGACAGAGGCTGCGGGTTCACTGGAAATGGGGGCCTGGTGGCACAAGCCTTGCTTTCCCATTTTGAAATCCCCATTCATGCTGCCTTGCAGCTTCCGAAGAAATAGGGTATTTGACGGGCCTGTAGACCCGGTATGCAGGGCTCAATGCAGTCGGAGTCTCAAACACAGCGCCGCCAGAGAAGCCCTGCTTGCCCGCTTTGAAAGCTCCTTTCATGCTGCCTTGCAGGTTCCTAAAACACAGTGTTTCTGACGGGCCTGGAGACACTGTAAGCAGCTCCCTGGGAAGAAAAGGACTTTCCGCTGAAGAAACAGTGTGCTTCCATAGCGTGGTCGAGTCTCAAACACAGCGCCGCCAGAGAAGCCCTGCTTGCCCGCTTTGAAAGCTCCTTTCATGCTGCCTTGCAGGTTCCTAAAACACAGTGTTTCTGACGGGCCTGGAGACACTGTAAGCAGCTCCCTGGGAAGAAAAGGACTTTCCGCTGAAGAAACAGTGTGCTTCCATAGCCTGGTCAGGAGCTCATCCTGTCATGCTCTAGAGCTAAAGGGAAACTGGACATGAGTACTTACCTCACGTGAGGCCTTGACTTGCCCTGCTGGAGCGGAAGCGTGGAGCAGTTTCCATGAGGTCTTAGTCGCAGTTCTGCATCATTTGAACGTTCGTAGGCTTTTCCGGACGCTTAGGACCCTCGCCCGGGCACCCTGTTCCCTACAAAATCACTGAGGAGCGGCAGGCTCCTCTGGGCTGCTCAGACAGAAACATCCAGGCCGGGATCCCTTCAGAGTCACTGTGTGTACGCCGAGTGTAGGGCAACACACGGCACTCGTCCTCGGGACAGCTAGATTTCCTCAGCCATCCAACAGCTGCAGGACATCTCTTTGCTCCCGTCCTACATGCCATGGAAGTCTGCCTCGTTGCCCTCATCTGAGCTGTACTTAGAAAAACAATCTGCTTCGCATTCCTTCTAGGCACTCATACCCGAAGACCCCACAGCGACGGGAGTAAGTCGGCTTGCATTCCTACTGCAACTGAAGCACAGTTCTTCCTGTCATTCTGTAGGACTTCAAAATGGCCAAGGCCCAATAGCTTTCCTCGCACGATCCTTGGATGAGGGAGCTCGCTCCATGCAGAACACCCTGTGCAGAAAAGTTGATTCAGGCAAGTGTGACCAGTGTGCCCCTGGAGTGTCTTATGATTTGTTAGAAAGGGCAAGGACAGAGGCTGCGGGTTCACTGGAAATGGGGGCCTGGTGGCACAAGCCTTGCTTTCCCATTTTGAAATCCCCATTCATGCTGCCTTGCAGCTTCCGAAGAAACAGGGTTTTTGACGGGCCTGTAGACCCGGTATGCAGGGCTCAATGCAGTCGGAGTCTCAAACACAGCGCCGCCAGAGAAGCCCTGCTTGCCCGCTTTGAAAGCTCCTTTCATGCTGCCTTGCAGGTTCCTAAAACACAGTGTTTCTGACGGGCCTGGAGACACTGTAAGCAGCTCCCTGGGAAGAAAAGGACTTTCCGCTGAAGAAACAGTGTGCTTCCATAGCGTGGTCGAGTCTCAAACACAGCGCCGCCAGAGAGAAGCCCTGCTTGCCCGCTTTGAAAGCTCCTTTCATGCAGCCTTGCAGGTTCCTAAAACACAGTGTTTCTAACGGGCCTGGAGACACTGTAAGCAGCTCCCTGGGAAGAAAAGGACTTTCCGCTGAAGAAACAGTGTGCTTCCATAACGTGGTCGAGTCTCAAACACAGCGCCGCCAGAGAAGCCCTGCTTGCCCGCTTTGAAAGCTCCTTTCACGCTGCCTTGCAGGTTCCTAAAACACAGTGTTTCTGACGGGCCTGGAGACACTGTAAGCAGCTCCCTGGGAAGAAAAGGACTTTCCGCTGAAGAAACAGTGTGCTTCCATAGCCTGGTCAGGAGCTCATCCTGTCATGCTGTAGAGCTAAAGGGAAACTGGACATGAGTACTTACCTCACGTGAGGCCTTGACTTGCCCTGCTGGAGCGGAAGCGTGGAGCAGTTTCCATGAGGTCTTAGTCGCAGTTCTGCATCATTTGAACGTTCGTAGGCTTTTCCGGATGCTTAGGACCCTCGCCCGGGCACCCTGTTCCCTACAAAATCACTGAGGAGCGGCAGGCTCCTCTGGGCTGCTCAGACAGAAACATCCAGGCCGGGATCCCTTCAGAGTCACTGTGTGTAGGCCGCGTGTAGCGCAACACACGGCACTCGTCCTCGGGACAGCTAGATTTCCTCAGCCATCCAACAGCTGCAGGACATCTCTTTGCTCCCGTGCTACATGCCATGGAAGTCTGCCTCGTTGCCCTCATCTGAGCTGTACTTAGAAAAACAATCTGCTTCGCATTCCTTCTAGGCACTCATACCCGAAGACCCCACAGCGACGGGAGTAAGTCGGCTTGCATTCCTACTGCAACTGAAGCACAGTTCTTCCTGTCATTCTGTAGGACTTCAAAATGGCCAAGGCCCAATAGTTTTCCTCGCACGATCCTTGGATGAGGGAGCTCGCTCCATGCAGAACACCCTGTGCAGAAAAGTTGATTCAGGCAAGTGTGACCAGTGTGCCCCTGGAGTGTCTTATGATTTGTTAGAAAGGGCCAGGACAGAGGCTGCGGGTTCACTGGAAATGGGGGCCTGGTGGCACAAGCCTTGCTTTCCCATTTTGAAATCCCCATTCATGCTGCCTTGCAGCTTCCGAAGAAATAGGGTATTTGACGGGCCTGTAGACCCGGTATGAAGGGCTCAATGCAGTCGGAGTCTCAAACACAGCGCCGCCAGAGAAGCCCTGCTTGCCCGCTTTGAAAGCTCCTTTCATGCTGCCTTGCAGGTTCCTAAAACACAGTGTTTCTGACGGGCCTGGAGACACTGTAAGCAGCTCCCTGGGAAGAAAAGGACTTTCCGCTGAAGAAACAGTGTGCTTCCATAGCGTGGTCGAGTCTCAAACACAGCGCCGCCAGAGAGAAGCCCTGCTTGCCCGCTTTGAAAGCTCCTTTCATGCTGCCTTGCAGGTTCCTAAAACACAGTGTTTCTGACGGGCCTGGAGACACTGTAAGCAGCTCCCTTCGAAGAAAAGGACTTTCCGCTGAAGAAACTGTGTGCTTCCATAGCGTGGTCGAGTCTCAAACACAGCGCCACCAGGGAGAAGCCCTGCTTGCCCGCTTTGAAAGCTCCTTTCATGCTGCCTTGCAGGTTCCTAAAACACAGTGTTTCTGACGGGCCTGGAGATACTGTAAGCAGCTCCCTGGGAAGAAAAGGACTTTCCGCTGAAGAAACAGTGTGCTTCCATAGCGTGGTCGAGTCTCAAACACAGCGCCGCCAGAGAAGCCCTGCTTGCCCGCTTTGAAAGCTCCTTTCATGCTGCCTTGCAGGTTCCTAAAACACAGTGTTTCTGACGGGCCTGGAGACACTGTAAGCAGCTCCCTGGGAAGAAAAGGACTTTCCGCTGAAGAAACAGTGTGCTTCCATAGCGTGGTCGAGTCTCAAACACAGCGCCGCCAGAGAGAAGCCCTGCTTGCCCGCTTTGAAAGCTCCTTTCATGCTGCCTTGCAGGTTCCTAAAACACAGTGTTTCTGACGGGCCTGGAGACACTGTAAGCAGCTCCCTTCGAAGAAAAGGACTTTCCGCTGAAGAAACAGTGTGCTTCCATAGCGTGGTCGAGTCTCAAACACAGCGCCACCAGGGAGAAGCCCTGCTTGCCCGCTTTGAAAGCTCCTTTCATGCTGCCTTGCAGGTTCCTAAAACACAGTGTTTCTGACGGGCCTGGAGACACTGTAAGCAGCTCCCTGGGAAGAAAAGGACTTTCCGCTGAAGAAACAGTGTGCTTCCATAGCGTGGTCGAGTCTCAAACACAGCGCCGCCAGAGAAGCCCTGCTTGCCCGCTTTGAAAGCTCCTTTCATGCTGCCTTGCAGGTTCCTAAAACACAGTGTTTCTGACGGGCCTGGAGACACTGTAAGCAGCTCCCTGGGAAGAAAAGGACTTTCCGCTGAAGAAACAGTGTGCTTCCATAGCCTGGTCAGGAGCTCATCCTGTCATGCTCTAGAGCTAAAGGGAAACTGGACATGAGTACTTACCTCACGTGAGGCCTTGACTTGCCCTGCTGGAGCGGAAGCGTGGAGCAGTTTCCATGAGGTCTTAGTCGCAGTTCTGCATCATTTGAACGTTCGTAGGCTTTTCCGGACGCTTAGGACCCTCGCCCGGGCACCCTGTTCCCTACAAAATCACTGAGGAGCGGCAGGCTCCTCTGGGCTGCTCAGACAGAAACATCCAGGCCGGGATCCCTTCAGAGTCACTGTGTGTACGCCGAGTGTAGGGCAACACACGGCACTCGTCCTCGGGACAGCTAGATTTCCTCAGCCATCCAACAGCTGCAGGACATCTCTTTGCTCCCGTCCTACATGCCATGGAAGTCTGCCTCGTTGCCCTCATCTGAGCTGTACTTAGAAAAACAATCTGCTTCGCATTCCTTCTAGGCACTCATACCCGAAGACCCCACAGCGACGGGAGTAAGTCGGCTTGCATTCCTACTGCAACTGAAGCACAGTTCTTCCTGTCATTCTGTAGGACTTCAAAATGGCCAAGGCCCAATAGCTTTCCTCGCACGATCCTTGGATGAGGGAGCTCGCTCCATGCAGAACACCCTGTGCAGAAAAGTTGATTCAGGCAAGTGTGACCAGTGTGCCCCTGGAGTGTCTTATGATTTGTTAGAAAGGGCAAGGACAGAGGCTGCGGGTTCACTGGAAATGGGGGCCTGGTGGCACAAGCCTTGCTTTCCCATTTTGAAATCCCCATTCATGCTGCCTTGCAGCTTCCGAAGAAACAGGGTTTTTGACGGGCCTGTAGACCCGGTATGCAGGGCTCAATGCAGTCGGAGTCTCAAACACAGCGCCGCCAGAGAAGCCCTGCTTGCCCGCTTTGAAAGCTCCTTTCATGCTGCCTTGCAGGTTCCTAAAACACAGTGTTTCTGACGGGCCTGGAGACACTGTAAGCAGCTCCCTGGGAAGAAAAGGACTTTCCGCTGAAGAAACAGTGTGCTTCCATAGCGTGGTCGAGTCTCAAACACAGCGCCGCCAGAGAGAAGCCCTGCTTGCCCGCTTTGAAAGCTCCTTTCATGCAGCCTTGCAGGTTCCTAAAACACAGTGTTTCTAACGGGCCTGGAGACACTGTAAGCAGCTCCCTGGGAAGAAAAGGACTTTCCGCTGAAGAAACAGTGTGCTTCCATAACGTGGTCGAGTCTCAAACACAGCGCCGCCAGAGAAGCCCTGCTTGCCCGCTTTGAAAGCTCCTTTCACGCTGCCTTGCAGGTTCCTAAAACACAGTGTTTCTGACGGGCCTGGAGACACTGTAAGCAGCTCCCTGGGAAGAAAAGGACTTTCCGCTGAAGAAACAGTGTGCTTCCATAGCCTGGTCAGGAGCTCATCCTGTCATGCTGTAGAGCTAAAGGGAAACTGGACATGAGTACTTACCTCACGTGAGGCCTTGACTTGCCCTGCTGGAGCGGAAGCGTGGAGCAGTTTCCATGAGGTCTTAGTCGCAGTTCTGCATCATTTGAACGTTCGTAGGCTTTTCCGGATGCTTAGGACCCTCGCCCGGGCACCCTGTTCCCTACAAAATCACTGAGGAGCGGCAGGCTCCTCTGGGCTGCTCAGACAGAAACATCCAGGCCGGGATCCCTTCAGAGTCACTGTGTGTAGGCCGCGTGTAGCGCAACACACGGCACTCGTCCTCGGGACAGCTAGATTTCCTCAGCCATCCAACAGCTGCAGGACATCTCTTTGCTCCCGTGCTACATGCCATGGAAGTCTGCCTCGTTGCCCTCATCTGAGCTGTACTTAGAAAAACAATCTGCTTCGCATTCCTTCTAGGCACTCATACCCGAAGACCCCACAGCGACGGGAGTAAGTCGGCTTGCATTCCTACTGCAACTGAAGCACAGTTCTTCCTGTCATTCTGTAGGACTTCAAAATGGCCAAGGCCCAATAGTTTTCCTCGCACGATCCTTGGATGAGGGAGCTCGCTCCATGCAGAACACCCTGTGCAGAAAAGTTGATTCAGGCAAGTGTGACCAGTGTGCCCCTGGAGTGTCTTATGATTTGTTAGAAAGGGCCAGGACAGAGGCTGCGGGTTCACTGGAAATGGGGGCCTGGTGGCACAAGCCTTGCTTTCCCATTTTGAAATCCCCATTCATGCTGCCTTGCAGCTTCCGAAGAAATAGGGTATTTGACGGGCCTGTAGACCCGGTATGCAGGGCTCAATGCAGTCGGAGTCTCAAACACAGCGCCGCCAGAGAAGCCCTGCTTGCCCGCTTTGAAAGCTCCTTTCATGCTGCCTTGCAGGTTCCTAAAACACAGTGTTTCTGACGGGCCTGGAGACACTGTAAGCAGCTCCCTGGGAAGAAAAGGACTTTCCGCTGAAGAAACAGTGTGCTTCCATAGCGTGGTCGAGTCTCAAACACAGCGCCGCCAGAGAAGCCCTGCTTGCCCGCTTTGAAAGCTCCTTTCATGCTGCCTTGCAGGTTCCTAAAACACAGTGTTTCTGACGGGCCTGGAGACACTGTAAGCAGCTCTCTGGGAAGAAAAGGACTTTCCGCTGAAGAAACAGTGTGCTTCCATAGCGTGGTCGAGTCTCAAACACAGCGCCGCCAGAGAAGCCCTGCTTGCCCGCTTTGAAAGCTCCTTTCATGCTGCCTTGCAGGTTCCTAAAACACAGTGTTTCTGACAGGCCTGGAGACACTGTAAGCAGCTCCCTGGGAAGAAAAGGACTTTCCGCTGAAGAAACAGTGTGCTTCCATAGTGTGGTCGAGTCTCAAACACAGCGCCGCCAGAGAAGCCCTGCTTGCCCGCTTTGAAAGCTCCTTTCATGCTGCCTTGCAGGTTCCTAAAACACAGTGTTTCTGACGGGCCTGGAGATACTGTAAGCAGCTCCCTGGGAAGAAAAGGACTTTCCGCTGAAGAAACAGTGTGCTTCCATAGCGTGGTCGAGTCTCAAACACAGCGCCGCCAGAGAAGCCCTGCTTGCCCGCTTTGAAAGCTCCTTTCATGCTGCCTTGCAGGTTCCTAAAACACAGTGTTTCTGACGGGCCTGGAGACACTGTAAGCAGCTCCCTGGGAAGAAAAGGACTTTCCGCTGAAGAAACAGTGTGCTTCCATAGCGTGGTCGAGTCTCAAACACAGCGCCGCCAGAGAGAAGCCCTGCTTGCCCGCTTTGAAAGCTCCTTTCATGCTGCCTTGCAGGTTCCTAAAACACAGTGTTTCTGACGGGCCTGGAGACACTGTAAGCAGCTCCCTTCGAAGAAAAGGACTTTCCGCTGAAGAAACAGTGTGCTTCCATAGCGTGGTCGAGTCTCAAACACAGCGCCGCCAGAGAAGCCCTGCTTGCCCGCTTTGAAAGCTCCTTTCATGCTGCCTTGCAGGTTCCTAAAACACAGTGTTTCTGACGGGCCTGGAGACACTGTAAGCAGCTCCCTTCGAAGAAAAGGACTTTCCGCTGAAGAAACAGTGTGCTTCCATAGCGTGGTCGAGTCTCAAACACAGCGCCACCAGGGAGAAGCCCTGCTTGCCCGCTTTGAAAGCTCCTTTCATGCTGCCTTGCAGGTTCCTAAAACACAGTGTTTCTGACGGGCCTGGAGACACTGTAAGCAGCTCCCTGGGAAGAAAAGGACTTTCCGCTGAAGAAACAGTGTGCTTCCATAGCGTGGTCGAGTCTCAAACACAGCGCCGCCAGAGAAGCCCTGCTTGCCCGCTTTGAAAGCTCCTTTCATGCTGCCTTGCAGGTTCCTAAAACACAGTGTTTCTGACGGGCCTGGAGACACTGTAAGCAGCTCCCTGGGAAGAAAAGGACTTTCCGCTGAAGAAACAGTGTGCTTCCATAGCCTGGTCAGGAGCTCATCCTGTCATGCTCTAGAGCTAAAGGGAAACTGGACATGAGTACTTACCTCACGTGAGGCCTTGACTTGCCCTGCTGGAGCGGAAGCGTGGAGCAGTTTCCATGAGGTCTTAGTCGCAGTTCTGCATCATTTGAACGTTCGTAGGCTTTTCCGGACGCTTAGGACCCTCGCCCGGGCACCCTGTTCCCTACAAAATCACTGAGGAGCGGCAGGCTCCTCTGGGCTGCTCAGACAGAAACATCCAGGCCGGGATCCCTTCAGAGTCACTGTGTGTACGCCGAGTGTAGGGCAACACACGGCACTCGTCCTCGGGACAGCTAGATTTCCTCAGCCATCCAACAGCTGCAGGACATCTCTTTGCTCCCGTCCTACATGCCATGGAAGTCTGCCTCGTTGCCCTCATCTGAGCTGTACTTAGAAAAACAATCTGCTTCGCATTCCTTCTAGGCACTCATACCCGAAGACCCCACAGCGACGGGAGTAAGTCGGCTTGCATTCCTACTGCAACTGAAGCACAGTTCTTCCTGTCATTCTGTAGGACTTCAAAATGGCCAAGGCCCAATAGCTTTCCTCGCACGATCCTTGGATGAGGGAGCTCGCTCCATGCAGAACACCCTGTGCAGAAAAGTTGATTCAGGCAAGTGTGACCAGTGTGCCCCTGGAGTGTCTTATGATTTGTTAGAAAGGGCAAGGACAGAGGCTGCGGGTTCACTGGAAATGGGGGCCTGGTGGCACAAGCCTTGCTTTCCCATTTTGAAATCCCCATTCATGCTGCCTTGCAGCTTCCGAAGAAACAGGGTTTTTGACGGGCCTGTAGACCCGGTATGCAGGGCTCAATGCAGTCGGAGTCTCAAACACAGCGCCGCCAGAGAAGCCCTGCTTGCCCGCTTTGAAAGCTCCTTTCATGCTGCCTTGCAGGTTCCTAAAACACAGTGTTTCTGACGGGCCTGGAGACACTGTAAGCAGCTCCCTGGGAAGAAAAGGACTTTCCGCTGAAGAAACAGTGTGCTTCCATAGCGTGGTCGAGTCTCAAACACAGCGCCGCCAGAGAGAAGCCCTGCTTGCCCGCTTTGAAAGCTCCTTTCATGCAGCCTTGCAGGTTCCTAAAACACAGTGTTTCTAACGGGCCTGGAGACACTGTAAGCAGCTCCCTGGGAAGAAAAGGACTTTCCGCTGAAGAAACAGTGTGCTTCCATAACGTGGTCGAGTCTCAAACACAGCGCCGCCAGAGAAGCCCTGCTTGCCCGCTTTGAAAGCTCCTTTCACGCTGCCTTGCAGGTTCCTAAAACACAGTGTTTCTGACGGGCCTGGAGACACTGTAAGCAGCTCCCTGGGAAGAAAAGGACTTTCCGCTGAAGAAACAGTGTGCTTCCATAGCCTGGTCAGGAGCTCATCCTGTCATGCTGTAGAGCTAAAGGGAAACTGGACATGAGTACTTACCTCACGTGAGGCCTTGACTTGCCCTGCTGGAGCGGAAGCGTGGAGCAGTTTCCATGAGGTCTTAGTCGCAGTTCTGCATCATTTGAACGTTCGTAGGCTTTTCCGGATGCTTAGGACCCTCGCCCGGGCACCCTGTTCCCTACAAAATCACTGAGGAGCGGCAGGCTCCTCTGGGCTGCTCAGACAGAAACATCCAGGCCGGGATCCCTTCAGAGTCACTGTGTGTAGGCCGCGTGTAGCGCAACACACGGCACTCGTCCTCGGGACAGCTAGATTTCCTCAGCCATCCAACAGCTGCAGGACATCTCTTTGCTCCCGTGCTACATGCCATGGAAGTCTGCCTCGTTGCCCTCATCTGAGCTGTACTTAGAAAAACAATCTGCTTCGCATTCCTTCTAGGCACTCATACCCGAAGACCCCACAGCGACGGGAGTAAGTCGGCTTGCATTCCTACTGCAACTGAAGCACAGTTCTTCCTGTCATTCTGTAGGACTTCAAAATGGCCAAGGCCCAATAGTTTTCCTCGCACGATCCTTGGATGAGGGAGCTCGCTCCATGCAGAACACCCTGTGCAGAAAAGTTGATTCAGGCAAGTGTGACCAGTGTGCCCCTGGAGTGTCTTATGATTTGTTAGAAAGGGCCAGGACAGAGGCTGCGGGTTCACTGGAAATGGGGGCCTGGTGGCACAAGCCTTGCTTTCCCATTTTGAAATCCCCATTCATGCTGCCTTGCAGCTTCCGAAGAAATAGGGTATTTGACGGGCCTGTAGACCCGGTATGCAGGGCTCAATGCAGTCGGAGTCTCAAACACAGCGCCGCCAGAGAAGCCCTGCTTGCCCGCTTTGAAAGCTCCTTTCATGCTGCCTTGCAGGTTCCTAAAACACAGTGTTTCTGACGGGCCTGGAGACACTGTAAGCAGCTCCCTGGGAAGAAAAGGACTTTCCGCTGAAGAAACAGTGTGCTTCCATAGCGTGGTCGAGTCTCAAACACAGCGCCGCCAGAGAAGCCCTGCTTGCCCGCTTTGAAAGCTCCTTTCATGCTGCCTTGCAGGTTCCTAAAACACAGTGTTTCTGACGGGCCTGGAGACACTGTAAGCAGCTCTCTGGGAAGAAAAGGACTTTCCGCTGAAGAAACAGTGTGCTTCCATAGCGTGGTCGAGTCTCAAACACAGCGCCGCCAGAGAAGCCCTGCTTGCCCGCTTTGAAAGCTCCTTTCATGCTGCCTTGCAGGTTCCTAAAACACAGTGTTTCTGACAGGCCTGGAGACACTGTAAGCAGCTCCCTGGGAAGAAAAGGACTTTCCGCTGAAGAAACAGTGTGCTTCCATAGTGTGGTCGAGTCTCAAACACAGCGCCGCCAGAGAAGCCCTGCTTGCCCGCTTTGAAAGCTCCTTTCATGCTGCCTTGCAGGTTCCTAAAACACAGTGTTTCTGACGGGCCTGGAGATACTGTAAGCAGCTCCCTGGGAAGAAAAGGACTTTCCGCTGAAGAAACAGTGTGCTTCCATAGCGTGGTCGAGTCTCAAACACAGCGCCGCCAGAGAAGCCCTGCTTGCCCGCTTTGAAAGCTCCTTTCATGCTGCCTTGCAGGTTCCTAAAACACAGTGTTTCTGACGGGCCTGGAGACACTGTAAGCAGCTCCCTGGGAAGAAAAGGACTTTCCGCTGAAGAAACAGTGTGCTTCCATAGCGTGGTCGAGTCTCAAACACAGCGCCGCCAGAGAGAAGCCCTGCTTGCCCGCTTTGAAAGCTCCTTTCATGCTGCCTTGCAGGTTCCTAAAACACAGTGTTTCTGACGGGCCTGGAGACACTGTAAGCAGCTCCCTTCGAAGAAAAGGACTTTCCGCTGAAGAAACAGTGTGCTTCCATAGCGTGGTCGAGTCTCAAACACAGCGCCGCCAGAGAAGCCCTGCTTGCCCGCTTTGAAAGCTCCTTTCATGCTGCCTTGCAGGTTCCTAAAACACAGTGTTTCTGACGGGCCTGGAGACACTGTAAGCAGCTCCCTTCGAAGAAAAGGACTTTCCGCTGAAGAAACAGTGTGCTTCCATAGCGTGGTCGAGTCTCAAACACAGCGCCACCAGGGAGAAGCCCTGCTTGCCCGCTTTGAAAGCTCCTTTCATGCTGCCTTGCAGGTTCCTAAAACACAGTGTTTCTGACGGGCCTGGAGACACTGTAAGCAGCTCCCTGGGAAGAAAAGGACTTTCCGCTGAAGAAACAGTGTGCTTCCATAGCGTGGTCGAGTCTCAAACACAGCGCCGCCAGAGAAGCCCTGCTTGCCCGCTTTGAAAGCTCCTTTCATGCTGCCTTGCAGGTTCCTAAAACACAGTGTTTCTGACGGGCCTGGAGACACTGTAAGCAGCTCCCTGGGAAGAAAAGGACTTTCCGCTGAAGAAACAGTGTGCTTCCATAGCCTGGTCAGGAGCTCATCCTGTCATGCTCTAGAGCTAAAGGGAAACTGGACATGAGTACTTACCTCACGTGAGGCCTTGACTTGCCCTGCTGGAGCGGAAGCGTGGAGCAGTTTCCATGAGGTCTTAGTCGCAGTTCTGCATCATTTGAACGTTCGTAGGCTTTTCCGGATGCTTAGGACCCTCGCCCGGGCACCCTGTTCCCTACAAAATCACTGAGGAGCGGCAGGCTCCTCTGGGCTGCTCAGACAGAAACATCCAGGCCGGGATCCCTTCAGAGTCACTGTGTGTAGGCCGCGTGTAGCGCAACACACGGCACTCGTCCTCGGGACAGCTAGATTTCCTCAGCCATCCAACAGCTGCAGGACATCTCTTTGCTCCCGTGCTACATGCCATGGAAGTCTGCCTCGTTGCCCTCATCTGAGCTGTACTTAGAAAAACAATCTGCTTCGCATTCCTTCTAGGCACTCATACCCGAAGACCCCACAGCGACGGGAGTAAGTCGGCTTGCATTCCTACTGCAACTGAAGCACAGTTCTTCCTGTCATTCTGTAGGACTTCAAAATGGCCAAGGCCCAATAGTTTTCCTCGCACGATCCTTGGATGAGGGAGCTCGCTCCATGCAGAACACCCTGTGCAGAAAAGTTGATTCAGGCAAGTGTGACCAGTGTGCCCCTGGAGTGTCTTATGATTTGTTAGAAAGGGACAGGACAGAGGCTGCGGGTTCACTGGAAATGGGGGCCTGGTGGCACAAGCCTTGCTTTCCCATTTTGAAATCCCCATTCATGCTGCCTTGCAGCTTCCGAAGAAATAGGGTATTTGACGGGCCTGTAGACCCGGTATGCAGGGCTCAATGCAGTCGGAGTCTCAAACACAGCGCCGCCAGAGAAGCCCTGCTTGCCCGCTTTGAAAGCTCCTTTCATGCTGCCTTGCAGGTTCCTAAAACACAGTGTTTCTGACGGGCCTGGAGACACTGTAAGCAGCTCCCTGGGAAGAAAAGGACTTTCCGCTGAAGAAACAGTGTGCTTCCATAGCGTGGTCGAGTCTCAAACACAGCGCCGCCAGAGAAGCCCTGCTTGCCCGCTTTGAAAGCTCCTTTCATGCTGCCTTGCAGGTTCCTAAAACACAGTGTTTCTGACGGGCCTGGAGACACTGTAAGCAGCTCCCTGGGAAGAAAAGGACTTTCCGCTGAAGAAACAGTGTGCTTCCATAGCCTGGTCAGGAGCTCATCCTGTCATGCTCTAGAGCTAAAGGGAAACTGGACATGAGTACTTACCTCACGTGAGGCCTTGACTTGCCCTGCTGGAGCGGAAGCGTGGAGCAGTTTCCATGAGGTCTTAGTCGCAGTTCTGCATCATTTGAACGTTCGTAGGCTTTTCCGGACGCTTAGGACCCTCGCCCGGGCACCCTGTTCCCTACAAAATCACTGAGGAGCGGCAGGCTCCTCTGGGCTGCTCAGACAGAAACATCCAGGCCGGGATCCCTTCAGAGTCACTGTGTGTACGCCGAGTGTAGGGCAACACACGGCACTCGTCCTCGGGACAGCTAGATTTCCTCAGCCATCCAACAGCTGCAGGACATCTCTTTGCTCCCGTCCTACATGCCATGGAAGTCTGCCTCGTTGCCCTCATCTGAGCTGTACTTAGAAAAACAATCTGCTTCGCATTCCTTCTAGGCACTCATACCCGAAGACCCCACAGCGACGGGAGTAAGTCGGCTTGCATTCCTACTGCAACTGAAGCACAGTTCTTCCTGTCATTCTGTAGGACTTCAAAATGGCCAAGGCCCAATAGCTTTCCTCGCACGATCCTTGGATGAGGGAGCTCGCTCCATGCAGAACACCCTGTGCAGAAAAGTTGATTCAGGCAAGTGTGACCAGTGTGCCCCTGGAGTGTCTTATGATTTGTTAGAAAGGGCAAGGACAGAGGCTGCGGGTTCACTGGAAATGGGGGCCTGGTGGCACAAGCCTTGCTTTCCCATTTTGAAATCCCCATTCATGCTGCCTTGCAGCTTCCGAAGAAACAGGGTTTTTGACGGGCCTGTAGACCCGGTATGCAGGGCTCAATGCAGTCGGAGTCTCAAACACAGCGCCGCCAGAGAAGCCCTGCTTGCCCGCTTTGAAAGCTCCTTTCATGCTGCCTTGCAGGTTCCTAAAACACAGTGTTTCTGACGGGCCTGGAGACACTGTAAGCAGCTCCCTGGGAAGAAAAGGACTTTCCGCTGAAGAAACAGTGTGCTTCCATAGCGTGGTCGAGTCTCAAACACAGCGCCGCCAGAGAGAAGCCCTGCTTGCCCGCTTTGAAAGCTCCTTTCATGCAGCCTTGCAGGTTCCTAAAACACAGTGTTTCTAACGGGCCTGGAGACACTGTAAGCAGCTCCCTGGGAAGAAAAGGACTTTCCGCTGAAGAAACAGTGTGCTTCCATAACGTGGTCGAGTCTCAAACACAGCGCCGCCAGAGAAGCCCTGCTTGCCCGCTTTGAAAGCTCCTTTCACGCTGCCTTGCAGGTTCCTAAAACACAGTGTTTCTGACGGGCCTGGAGACACTGTAAGCAGCTCCCTGGGAAGAAAAGGACTTTCCGCTGAAGAAACAGTGTGCTTCCATAGCCTGGTCAGGAGCTCATCCTGTCATGCTGTAGAGCTAAAGGGAAACTGGACATGAGTACTTACCTCACGTGAGGCCTTGACTTGCCCTGCTGGAGCGGAAGCGTGGAGCAGTTTCCATGAGGTCTTAGTCGCAGTTCTGCATCATTTGAACGTTCGTAGGCTTTTCCGGATGCTTAGGACCCTCGCCCGGGCACCCTGTTCCCTACAAAATCACTGAGGAGCGGCAGGCTCCTCTGGGCTGCTCAGACAGAAACATCCAGGCCGGGATCCCTTCAGAGTCACTGTGTGTACGCCGAGTGTAGGGCAACACACGGCACTCGTCCTCGGGACAGCTAGATTTCCTCAGCCATCCAACAGCTGCAGGACATCTCTTTGCTCCCGTCCTACATGCCATGGAAGTCTGCCTCGTTGCCCTCATCTGAGCTGTACTTAGAAAAACAATCTGCTTCGCATTCCTTCTAGGCACTCATACCCGAAGACCCCACAGCGACGGGAGTAAGTCGGCTTGCATTCCTACTGCAACTGAAGCACAGTTCTTCCTGTCATTCTGTAGGACTTCAAAATGGCCAAGGCCCAATAGCTTTCCTCGCACGATCCTTGGATGAGGGAGCTCGCTCCATGCAGAACACCCTGTGCAGAAAAGTTGATTCAGGCAAGTGTGACCAGTGTGCCCCTGGAGTGTCTTATGATTTGTTAGAAAGGGCCAGGACAGAGGCTGCGGGTTCACTGGAAATGGGGGCCTGGTGGCACAAGCCTTGCTTTCCCATTTTGAAATCCCCATTCATGCTGCCTTGCAGCTTCCGAAGAAACAGGGTTTTTGACGGGCCTGTAGACCCGGTATGCAGGGCTCAATGCAGTCGGAGTCTCAAACACAGCGCCGCCAGAGAAGCCCTGCTTGCCCGCTTTGAAAGCTCCTTTCATGCTGCCTTGCAGGTTCCTAAAACACAGTGTTTCTGACGGGCCTGGAGACACTGTAAGCAGCTCCCTGGGAAGAAAAGGACTTTCCGCTGAAGAAACAGTGTGCTTCCATAGCGTGGTCGAGTCTCAAACACAGCGCCGCCAGAGAGAAGCCCTGCTTGCCCGCTTTGAAAGCTCCTTTCATGCAGCCTTGCAGGTTCCTAAAACACAGTGTTTCTAACGGGCCTGGAGACACTGTAAGCAGCTCCCTGGGAAGAAAAGGACTTTCCGCTGAAGAAACAGTGTGCTTCCATAACGTGGTCGAGTCTCAAACACAGCGCCGCCAGAGAAGCCCTGCTTGCCCGCTTTGAAAGCTCCTTTCACGCTGCCTTGCAGGTTCCTAAAACACAGTGTTTCTGACGGGCCTGGAGACACTGTAAGCAGCTCCCTGGGAAGAAAAGGACTTTCCGCTGAAGAAACAGTGTGCTTCCATAGCCTGGTCAGGAGCTCATCCTGTCATGCTGTAGAGCTAAAGGGAAACTGGACATGAGTACTTACCTCACGTGAGGCCTTGACTTGCCCTGCTGGAGCGGAAGCGTGGAGCAGTTTCCATGAGGTCTTAGTCGCAGTTCTGCATCATTTGAACGTTCGTAGGCTTTTCCGGATGCTTAGGACCCTCGCCCGGGCACCCTGTTCCCTACAAAATCACTGAGGAGCGGCAGGCTCCTCTGGGCTGCTCAGACAGAAACATCCAGGCCGGGATCCCTTCAGAGTCACTGTGTGTAGGCCGCGTGTAGCGCAACACACGGCACTCGTCCTCGGGACAGCTAGATTTCCTCAGCCATCCAACAGCTGCAGGACATCTCTTTGCTCCCGTGCTACATGCCATGGAAGTCTGCCTCGTTGCCCTCATCTGAGCTGTACTTAGAAAAACAATCTGCTTCGCATTCCTTCTAGGCACTCATACCCGAAGACCCCACAGCGACGGGAGTAAGTCGGCTTGCATTCCTACTGCAACTGAAGCACAGTTCTTCCTGTCATTCTGTAGGACTTCAAAATGGCCAAGGCCCAATAGTTTTCCTCGCACGATCCTTGGATGAGGGAGCTCGCTCCATGCAGAACACCCTGTGCAGAAAAGTTGATTCAGGCAAGTGTGACCAGTGTGCCCCTGGAGTGTCTTATGATTTGTTAGAAAGGGCCAGGACAGAGGCTGCGGGTTCACTGGAAATGGGGGCCTGGTGGCACAAGCCTTGCTTTCCCATTTTGAAATCCCCATTCATGCTGCCTTGCAGCTTCCGAAGAAATAGGGTATTTGACGGGCCTGTAGACCCGGTATGAAGGGCTCAATGCAGTCGGAGTCTCAAACACAGCGCCGCCAGAGAAGCCCTGCTTGCCCGCTTTGAAAGCTCCTTTCATGCTGCCTTGCAGGTTCCTAAAACACAGTGTTTCTGACGGGCCTGGAGACACTGTAAGCAGCTCCCTGGGAAGAAAAGGACTTTCCGCTGAAGAAACAGTGTGCTTCCATAGCGTGGTCGAGTCTCAAACACAGCGCCGCCAGAGAAGCCCTGCTTGCCCGCTT
Source organism: Mesoplodon mirus (assembly GCF_964341445.2). Lineage (NCBI taxonomy): Eukaryota > Metazoa > Chordata > Mammalia > Artiodactyla > Ziphiidae > Mesoplodon > Mesoplodon mirus. Next base: position 104,201 of record NW_028295025.1, read on the forward strand.
TGAAAGCTCCTTTCATGCTGCCTTGCAGGTTCCTAAAACACAGTGTTTCTGACGGGCCTGGAGACACTGTAAGCAGCTCTCTGGGAAGAAAAGGACTTTCCGCTGAAGAAACAGTGTGCTTCCATAGCGTGGTCGAGTCTCAAACACAGCGCCGCCAGAGAAGCCCTGCTTGCCCGCTTTGAAAGCTCCTTTCATGCTGCCTTGCAGGTTCCTAAAACACAGTGTTTCTGACAGGCCTGGAGACACTGTAAGCAGCTCCCTGGGAAGAAAAGGACTTTCCGCTGAAGAAACAGTGTGCTTCCATAGTGTGGTCGAGTCTCAAACACAGCGCCGCCAGAGAAGCCCTGCTTGCCCGCTTTGAAAGCTCCTTTCATGCTGCCTTGCAGGTTCCTAAAACACAGTGTTTCTGACGGGCCTGGAGATACTGTAAGCAGCTCCCTGGGAAGAAAAGGACTTTCCGCTGAAGAAACAGTGTGCTTCCATAGCGTGGTCGAGTCTCAAACACAGCGCCGCCAGAGAAGCCCTGCTTGCCCGCTTTGAAAGCTCCTTTCATGCTGCCTTGCAGGTTCCTAAAACACAGTGTTTCTGACGGGCCTGGAGACACTGTAAGCAGCTCCCTGGGAAGAAAAGGACTTTCCGCTGAAGAAACAGTGTGCTTCCATAGCGTGGTCGAGTCTCAAACACAGCGCCGCCAGAGAGAAGCCCTGCTTGCCCGCTTTGAAAGCTCCTTTCATGCTGCCTTGCAGGTTCCTAAAACACAGTGTTTCTGACGGGCCTGGAGACACTGTAAGCAGCTCCCTTCGAAGAAAAGGACTTTCCGCTGAAGAAACTGTGTGCTTCCATAGCGTGGTCGAGTCTCAAACACAGCGCCACCAGGGAGAAGCCCTGCTTGCCCGCTTTGAAAGCTCCTTTCATGCTGCCTTGCAGGTTCCTAAAACACAGTGTTTCTGACGGGCCTGGAGACACTGTAAGCAGCTCCCTGGGAAGAAAAGGACTTTCCGCTGAAGAAACAGTGTGCTTCCATAGCGTGGTCGAGTCTCAAACACAGCGCCGCCAGAGAAGCCCTGCTTGCCCGCTTTGAAAGCTCCTTTCATGCTGCCTTGCAGGTTCCTAAAACACAGTGTTTCTGACGGGCCTGGAGACACTGTAAGCAGCTCCCTGGGAAGAAAAGGACTTTCCGCTGAAGAAACAGTGTGCTTCCATAGCCTGGTCAGGAGCTCATCCTGTCATGCTCTAGAGCTAAAGGGAAACTGGACATGAGTACTTACCTCACGTGAGGCCTTGACTTGCCCTGCTGGAGCGGAAGCGTGGAGCAGTTTCCATGAGGTCTTAGTCGCAGTTCTGCATCATTTGAACGTTCGTAGGCTTTTCCGGATGCTTAGGACCCTCGCCCGGGCACCCTGTTCCCTACAAAATCACTGAGGAGCGGCAGGCTCCTCTGGGCTGCTCAGACAGAAACATCCAGGCCGGGATCCCTTCAGAGTCACTGTGTGTAGGCCGCGTGTAGCGCAACACACGGCACTCGTCCTCGGGACAGCTAGATTTCCTCAGCCATCCAACAGCTGCAGGACATCTCTTTGCTCCCGTCCTACATGCCATGGAAGTCTGCCTCGTTGCCCTCATCTGAGCTGTACTTAGAAAAACAATCTGCTTCGCATTCCTTCTAGGCACTCATACCCGAAGACCCCACAGCGACGGGAGTAAGTCGGCTTGCATTCCTACTGCAACTGAAGCACAGTTCTTCCTGTCATTCTGTAGGACTTCAAAATGGCCAAGGCCCAATAGCTTTCCTCGCACGATCCTTGGATGAGGGAGCTCGCTCCATGCAGAACACCCTGTGCAGAAAAGTTGATTCAGGCAAGTGTGACCAGTGTGCCCCTGGAGTGTCTTATGATTTGTTAGAAAGGGCAAGGACAGAGGCTGCGGGTTCACTGGAAATGGGGGCCTGGTGGCACAAGCCTTGCTTTCCCATTTTGAAATCCCCATTCATGCTGCCTTGCAGCTTCCGAAGAAACAGGGTTTTTGACGGGCCTGTAGACCCGGTATGCAGGGCTCAATGCAGTCGGAGTCTCAAACACAGCGCCGCCAGAGAAGCCCTGCTTGCCCGCTTTGAAAGCTCCTTTCATGCTGCCTTGCAGGTTCCTAAAACACAGTGTTTCTGACGGGCCTGGAGACACTGTAAGCAGCTCCCTGGGAAGAAAAGGACTTTCCGCTGAAGAAACAGTGTGCTTCCATAGCGTGGTCGAGTCTCAAACACAGCGCCGCCAGAGAGAAGCCCTGCTTGCCCGCTTTGAAAGCTCCTTTCATGCAGCCTTGCAGGTTCCTAAAACACAGTGTTTCTAACGGGCCTGGAGACACTGTAAGCAGCTCCCTGGGAAGAAAAGGACTTTCCGCTGAAGAAACAGTGTGCTTCCATAACGTGGACGAGTCTCAAACACAGCGCCGCCAGAGAAGCCCTGCTTGCCCGCTTTGAAAGCTCCTTTCATGCTGCCTTGCAGGTTCCTAAAACACAGTGTTTCTGACGGGCCTGGAGACACTGTAAGCAGCTCCCTGGGAAGAAAAGGACTTTCCGCTGAAGAAACAGTGTGCTTCCATAGCGTGGTCGAGTCTCAAACACAGCGCCGCCAGAGAAGCCCTGCTTGCCCGCTTTGAAAGCTCCTTTCATGCTGCCTTGCAGATTCCTAAAACACAGTGTTTCTGACGGGCCTGGAGACACTGTAAGCAGCTCCCTGGGAAGAAAAGGACTTTCCGCTGAAGAAACAGTGTGCTTCCATAGCGTGGTCGAGTCTCAAACACAGCGCCGCCAGAGAAGCCCTGCTTGCCCGCTTTGAAAGCTCCTTTCATGCTGCCTTGCAGGTTCCTAAAACACAGTGTTTCTGACGGGCCTGGAGACACTGTAAGCAGCTCCCTGGGAAGAAAAGGACTTTCCGCTGAAGAAACAGTGTGCTTCCATAGCGTGGTCGAGTCTCAAACACAGCGCCGCCAGAGAGAAGCCCTGCTTGCCCGCTTTGAAAGCTCCTTTCATGCTGCCTTGCAGGTTCCTAAAACACAGTGTTTCTGACGGGCCTGGAGACACTGTAAGCAGCTCCCTGGGAAGAAAAGGACTTTCCGCTGAAGAAACAGTGTGCTTCCATAGCGTGGTCGAGTCTCAAACACAGCGCCGCCAGAGAAGCCCTGCTTGCCCGCTTTGAAAGCTCCTTTCATGCTGCCTTGCAGGTTCCTAAAACACAGTGTTTCTGCCGGGCCTGGAGACACTGTAAGCAGCTCCCTGGGAAGAAAAGGACTTTCCGCTGAAGAAACAGTGTGCTTCCATAGCCTGGTCAGGAGCTCATCCTGTCATGCTGTAGAGCTAAAGGGAAACTGGACATGAGTACTTACCTCACGTGAGGCCTTGACTTGCCCTGCTGGAGCGGAAGCGTGGAGCAGTTTCCATGAGGTCTTAGTCGCAGTTCTGCATCATTTGAACGTTCGTAGGCTTTTCCGGATGCTTAGGACCCTCGCCCGGGCACCCTGTTCCCTACAAAATCACTGAGGAGCGGCAGGCTCCTCTGGGCTGCTCAGACAGAAACATCCAGGCCGGGATCCCTTCAGAGTCACTGTGTGTACGCCGAGTGTAGGGCAACACACGGCACTCGTCCTCGGGACAGCTAGATTTCCTCAGCCATCCAACAGCTGCAGGACATCTCTTTGCTCCCGTGCTACATGCCATGGAAGTCTGCCTCGTTGCCCTCATCTGAGCTGTACTTAGAAAAACAATCTGCTTCGCATTCCTTCTAGGCACTCATACCCGAAGACCCCACAGCGACGGGAGTAAGTCGGCTTGCATTCCTACTGCAACTGAAGCACAGTTCTTCCTGTCATTCTGTAGGACTTCAAAATGGCCAAGGCCCAATAGCTTTCCTCGCACGATCCTTGGATGAGGGAGCTCGCTCCATGCAGAACACCCTGTGCAGAAAAGTTGATTCAGGCAAGTGTGACCAGTGTGCCCCTGGAGTGTCTTATGATTTGTTAGAAAGGGCCAGGACAGAGGCTGCGGGTTCACTGGAAATGGGGGCCTGGTGGCACAAGCCTTGCTTTCCCATTTTGAAATCCCCATTCATGCTGCCTTGCAGCTTCCGAAGAAATAGGGTATTTGACGGGCCTGTAGACCCGGTATGCAGGGCTCAATGCAGTCGGAGTCTCAAACACAGCGCCGCCAGAGAAGCCCTGCTTGCCCGCTTTGAAAGCTCCTTTCATGCTGCCTTGCAGGTTCCTAAAACACAGTGTTTCTGACGGGCCTGGAGACACTGTAAGCAGCTCCCTGGGAAGAAAAGGACTTTCCGCTGAAGAAACAGTGTGCTTCCATAGCGTGGTCGAGTCTCAAACACAGCGCCGCCAGAGAAGCCCTGCTTGCCCGCTTTGAAAGCTCCTTTCATGCTGCCTTGCAGGTTCCTAAAACACAGTGTTTCTGACGGGCCTGGAGACACTGTAAGCAGCTCTCTGGGAAGAAAAGGACTTTCCGCTGAAGAAACAGTGTGCTTCCATAGCGTGGTCGAGTCTCAAACACAGCGCCGCCAGAGAAGCCCTGCTTGCCCGCTTTGAAAGCTCCTTTCATGCTGCCTTGCAGGTTCCTAAAACACAGTGTTTCTGACAGGCCTGGAGACACTGTAAGCAGCTCCCTGGGAAGAAAAGGACTTTCCGCTGAAGAAACAGTGTGCTTCCATAGTGTGGTCGAGTCTCAAACACAGCGCCGCCAGAGAAGCCCTGCTTGCCCGCTTTGAAAGCTCCTTTCATGCTGCCTTGCAGGTTCCTAAAACACAGTGTTTCTGACGGGCCTGGAGATACTGTAAGCAGCTCCCTGGGAAGAAAAGGACTTTCCGCTGAAGAAACAGTGTGCTTCCATAGCGTGGTCGAGTCTCAAACACAGCGCCGCCAGAGAAGCCCTGCTTGCCCGCTTTGAAAGCTCCTTTCATGCTGCCTTGCAGGTTCCTAAAACACAGTGTTTCTGACGGGCCTGGAGACACTGTAAGCAGCTCCCTGGGAAGAAAAGGACTTTCCGCTGAAGAAACAGTGTGCTTCCATAGCGTGGTCGAGTCTCAAACACAGCGCCGCCAGAGAGAAGCCCTGCTTGCCCGCTTTGAAAGCTCCTTTCATGCTGCCTTGCAGGTTCCTAAAACACAGTGTTTCTGACGGGCCTGGAGACACTGTAAGCAGCTCCCTTCGAAGAAAAGGACTTTCCGCTGAAGAAACTGTGTGCTTCCATAGCGTGGTCGAGTCTCAAACACAGCGCCACCAGGGAGAAGCCCTGCTTGCCCGCTTTGAAAGCTCCTTTCATGCTGCCTTGCAGGTTCCTAAAACACAGTGTTTCTGACGGGCCTGGAGACACTGTAAGCAGCTCCCTGGGAAGAAAAGGACTTTCCGCTGAAGAAACAGTGTGCTTCCATAGCGTGGTCGAGTCTCAAACACAGCGCCGCCAGAGAAGCCCTGCTTGCCCGCTTTGAAAGCTCCTTTCATGCTGCCTTGCAGGTTCCTAAAACACAGTGTTTCTGACGGGCCTGGAGACACTGTAAGCAGCTCCCTGGGAAGAAAAGGACTTTCCGCTGAAGAAACAGTGTGCTTCCATAGCCTGGTCAGGAGCTCATCCTGTCATGCTCTAGAGCTAAAGGGAAACTGGACATGAGTACTTACCTCACGTGAGGCCTTGACTTGCCCTGCTGGAGCGGAAGCGTGGAGCAGTTTCCATGAGGTCTTAGTCGCAGTTCTGCATCATTTGAACGTTCGTAGGCTTTTCCGGATGCTTAGGACCCTCGCCCGGGCACCCTGTTCCCTACAAAATCACTGAGGAGCGGCAGGCTCCTCTGGGCTGCTCAGACAGAAACATCCAGGCCGGGATCCCTTCAGAGTCACTGTGTGTAGGCCGCGTGTAGCGCAACACACGGCACTCGTCCTCGGGACAGCTAGATTTCCTCAGCCATCCAACAGCTGCAGGACATCTCTTTGCTCCCGTGCTACATGCCATGGAAGTCTGCCTCGTTGCCCTCATCTGAGCTGTACTTAGAAAAACAATCTGCTTCGCATTCCTTCTAGGCACTCATACCCGAAGACCCCACAGCGACGGGAGTAAGTCGGCTTGCATTCCTACTGCAACTGAAGCACAGTTCTTCCTGTCATTCTGTAGGACTTCAAAATGGCCAAGGCCCAATAGTTTTCCTCGCACGATCCTTGGATGAGGGAGCTCGCTCCATGCAGAACACCCTGTGCAGAAAAGTTGATTCAGGCAAGTGTGACCAGTGTGCCCCTGGAGTGTCTTATGATTTGTTAGAAAGGGACAGGACAGAGGCTGCGGGTTCACTGGAAATGGGGGCCTGGTGGCACAAGCCTTGCTTTCCCATTTTGAAATCCCCATTCATGCTGCCTTGCAGCTTCCGAAGAAATAGGGTATTTGACGGGCCTGTAGACCCGGTATGCAGGGCTCAATGCAGTCGGAGTCTCAAACACAGCGCCGCCAGAGAAGCCCTGCTTGCCCGCTTTGAAAGCTCCTTTCATGCTGCCTTGCAGGTTCCTAAAACACAGTGTTTCTGACGGGCCTGGAGACACTGTAAGCAGCTCCCTGGGAAGAAAAGGACTTTCCGCTGAAGAAACAGTGTGCTTCCATAGCGTGGTCGAGTCTCAAACACAGCGCCGCCAGAGAAGCCCTGCTTGCCCGCTTTGAAAGCTCCTTTCATGCTGCCTTGCAGGTTCCTAAAACACAGTGTTTCTGACGGGCCTGGAGACACTGTAAGCAGCTCTCTGGGAAGAAAAGGACTTTCCGCTGAAGAAACAGTGTGCTTCCATAGCGTGGTCGAGTCTCAAACACAGCGCCGCCAGAGAAGCCCTGCTTGCCCGCTTTGAAAGCTCCTTTCATGCTGCCTTGCAGGTTCCTAAAACACAGTGTTTCTGACGGGCCTGGCGACACTGTAAGCAGCTCCCTGGGAAGAAAAGGACTTTCCGCTGAAGAAACAGTGTGCTTCCATAGTGTGGTCGAGTCTCAAACACAGCGCCGCCAGAGAAGCCCTGCTTGCCCGCTTTGAAAGCTCCTTTCATGCTGCCTTGCAGGTTCCTAAAACACAGTGTTTCTGACGGGCCTGGAGATACTGTAAGCAGCTCCCTGGGAAGAAAAGGACTTTCCGCTGAAGAAACAGTGTGCTTCCATAGCGTGGTCGAGTCTCAAACACAGCGCCGCCAGAGAAGCCCTGCTTGCCCGCTTTGAAAGCTCCTTTCATGCTGCCTTGCAGGTTCCTAAAACACAGTGTTTCTGACGGGCCTGGAGACACTGTAAGCAGCTCCCTGGGAAGAAAAGGACTTTCCGCTGAAGAAACAGTGTGCTTCCATAGCGTGGTCGAGTCTCAAACACAGCGCCGCCAGAGAGAAGCCCTGCTTGCCCGCTTTGAAAGCTCCTTTCATGCTGCCTTGCAGGTTCCTAAAACACAGTGTTTCTGACGGGCCTGGAGACACTGTAAGCAGCTCCCTTCGAAGAAAAGGACTTTCCGCTGAAGAAACAGTGTGCTTCCATAGCGTGGTCGAGTCTCAAACACAGCGCCACCAGGGAGAAGCCCTGCTTGCCCGCTTTGAAAGCTCCTTTCATGCTGCCTTGCAGGTTCCTAAAACACAGTGTTTCTGACGGGCCTGGAGACACTGTAAGCAGCTCCCTGGGAAGAAAAGGACTTTCCGCTGAAGAAACAGTGTGCTTCCATAGCGTGGTCGAGTCTCAAACACAGCGCCGCCAGAGAAGCCCTGCTTGCCCGCTTTGAAAGCTCCTTTCATGCTGCCTTGCAGGTTCCTAAAACACAGTGTTTCTGACGGGCCTGGAGACACTGTAAGCAGCTCCCTGGGAAGAAAAGGACTTTCCGCTGAAGAAACAGTGTGCTTCCATAGCCTGGTCAGGAGCTCATCCTGTCATGCTCTAGAGCTAAAGGGAAACTGGACATGAGTACTTACCTCACGTGAGGCCTTGACTTGCCCTGCTGGAGCGGAAGCGTGGAGCAGTTTCCATGAGGTCTTAGTCGCAGTTCTGCATCATTTGAACGTTCGTAGGCTTTTCCGGACGCTTAGGACCCTCGCCCGGGCACCCTGTTCCCTACAAAATCACTGAGGAGCGGCAGGCTCCTCTGGGCTGCTCAGACAGAAACATCCAGGCCGGGATCCCTTCAGAGTCACTGTGTGTACGCCGAGTGTAGGGCAACACACGGCACTCGTCCTCGGGACAGCTAGATTTCCTCAGCCATCCAACAGCTGCAGGACATCTCTTTGCTCCCGTCCTACATGCCATGGAAGTCTGCCTCGTTGCCCTCATCTGAGCTGTACTTAGAAAAACAATCTGCTTCGCATTCCTTCTAGGCACTCATACCCGAAGACCCCACAGCGACGGGAGTAAGTCGGCTTGCATTCCTACTGCAACTGAAGCACAGTTCTTCCTGTCATTCTGTAGGACTTCAAAATGGCCAAGGCCCAATAGCTTTCCTCGCACGATCCTTGGATGAGGGAGCTCGCTCCATGCAGAACACCCTGTGCAGAAAAGTTGATTCAGGCAAGTGTGACCAGTGTGCCCCTGGAGTGTCTTATGATTTGTTAGAAAGGGCAAGGACAGAGGCTGCGGGTTCACTGGAAATGGGGGCCTGGTGGCACAAGCCTTGCTTTCCCATTTTGAAATCCCCATTCATGCTGCCTTGCAGCTTCCGAAGAAAGAGGGTTTTTGACGGGCCTGTAGACCCGGTATGCAGGGCTCAATGCAGTCGGAGTCTCAAACACAGCGCCGCCAGAGAAGCCCTGCTTGCCCGCTTTGAAAGCTCCTTTCATGCTGCCTTGCAGGTTCCTAAAACACAGTGTTTCTGACGGGCCTGGAGACACTGTAAGCAGCTCCCTGGGAAGAAAAGGACTTTCCGCTGAAGAAACAGTGTGCTTCCATAGCGTGGTCGAGTCTCAAACACAGCGCCGCCAGAGAAGCCCCGCTTGCCCGCTTTGAAAGCTCCTTTCATGCTGCCTTGCAGGTTCCTAAAACACAGTGTTTCTGACGGGCCTGGAGACACTGTAAGCAGCTCTCTGGGAAGAAAAGGACTTTCCGCTGAAGAAACAGTGTGCTTCCATAGCGTGGTCGAGTCTCAAACACAGCGCCGCCAGAGAAGCCCTGCTTGCCCGCTTTGAAAGCTCCTTTCATGCTGCCTTGCAGGTTCCTAAAACACAGTGTTTCTGACGGGCCTGGAGACACTGTAAGCAGCTCCCTGGGAAGAAAAGGACTTTCCGCTGAAGAAACAGTGTGCTTCCATAGTGTGGTCGAGTCTCAAACACAGCGCCGCCAGAGAAGCCCTGCTTGCCCGCTTTGAAAGCTCCTTTCATGCTGCCTTGCAGGTTCCTAAAACACAGTGTTTCTGACGGGCCTGGAGATACTGTAAGCAGCTCCCTGGGAAGAAAAGGACTTTCCGCTGAAGAAACAGTGTGCTTCCATAGCGTGGTCGAGTCTCAAACACAGCGCCGCCAGAGAAGCCCTGCTTGCCCGCTTTGAAAGCTCCTTTCATGCTGCCTTGCAGGTTCCTAAAACACAGTGTTTCTGACGGGCCTGGAGACACTGTAAGCAGCTCCCTGGGAAGAAAAGGACTTTCCGCTGAAGAAACAGTGTGCTTCCATAGCGTGGTCGAGTCTCAAACACAGCGCCGCCAGAGAGAAGCCCTGCTTGCCCGCTTTGAAAGCTCCTTTCATGCTGCCTTGCAGGTTCCTAAAACACAGTGTTTCTGACGGGCCTGGAGACACTGTAAGCAGCTCCCTTCGAAGAAAAGGACTTTCCGCTGAAGAAACAGTGTGCTTCCATAGCGTGGTCGAGTCTCAAACACAGCGCCACCAGGGAGAAGCCCTGCTTGCCCGCTTTGAAAGCTCCTTTCATGCTGCCTTGCAGGTTCCTAAAACACAGTGTTTCTGACGGGCCTGGAGACACTGTAAGCAGCTCCCTGGGAAGAAAAGGACTTTCCGCTGAAGAAACAGTGTGCTTCCATAGCGTGGTCGAGTCTCAAACACAGCGCCGCCAGAGAAGCCCTGCTTGCCCGCTTTGAAAGCTCCTTTCATGCTGCCTTGCAGGTTCCTAAAACACAGTGTTTCTGACGGGCCTGGAGACACTGTAAGCAGCTCCCTGGGAAGAAAAGGACTTTCCGCTGAAGAAACAGTGTGCTTCCATAGCCTGGTCAGGAGCTCATCCTGTCATGCTCTAGAGCTAAAGGGAAACTGGACATGAGTACTTACCTCACGTGAGGCCTTGACTTGCCCTGCTGGAGCGGAAGCGTGGAGCAGTTTCCATGAGGTCTTAGTCGCAGTTCTGCATCATTTGAACGTTCGTAGGCTTTTCCGGACGCTTAGGACCCTCGCCCGGGCACCCTGTTCCCTACAAAATCACTGAGGAGCGGCAGGCTCCTCTGGGCTGCTCAGACAGAAACATCCAGGCCGGGATCCCTTCAGAGTCACTGTGTGTACGCCGAGTGTAGGGCAACACACGGCACTCGTCCTCGGGACAGCTAGATTTCCTCAGCCATCCAACAGCTGCAGGACATCTCTTTGCTCCCGTCCTACATGCCATGGAAGTCTGCCTCGTTGCCCTCATCTGAGCTGTACTTAGAAAAACAATCTGCTTCGCATTCCTTCTAGGCACTCATACCCGAAGACCCCACAGCGACGGGAGTAAGTCGGCTTGCATTCCTACTGCAACTGAAGCACAGTTCTTCCTGTCATTCTGTAGGACTTCAAAATGGCCAAGGCCCAATAGCTTTCCTCGCACGATCCTTGGATGAGGGAGCTCGCTCCATGCAGAACACCCTGTGCAGAAAAGTTGATTCAGGCAAGTGTGACCAGTGTGCCCCTGGAGTGTCTTATGATTTGTTAGAAAGGGCAAGGACAGAGGCTGCGGGTTCACTGGAAATGGGGGCCTGGTGGCACAAGCCTTGCTTTCCCATTTTGAAATCCCCATTCATGCTGCCTTGCAGCTTCCGAAGAAACAGGGTTTTTGACGGGCCTGTAGACCCGGTATGCAGGGCTCAATGCAGTCGGAGTCTCAAACACAGCGCCGCCAGAGAAGCCCTGCTTGCCCGCTTTGAAAGCTCCTTTCATGCTGCCTTGCAGGTTCCTAAAACACAGTGTTTCTGACGGGCCTGGAGACACTGTAAGCAGCTCCCTGGGAAGAAAAGGACTTTCCGCTGAAGAAACAGTGTGCTTCCATAGCGTGGTCGAGTCTCAAACACAGCGCCGCCAGAGAGAAGCCCTGCTTGCCCGCTTTGAAAGCTCCTTTCATGCAGCCTTGCAGGTTCCTAAAACACAGTGTTTCTAACGGGCCTGGAGACACTGTAAGCAGCTCCCTGGGAAGAAAAGGACTTTCCGCTGAAGAAACAGTGTGCTTCCATAACGTGGTCGAGTCTCAAACACAGCGCCGCCAGAGAAGCCCTGCTTGCCCGCTTTGAAAGCTCCTTTCACGCTGCCTTGCAGGTTCCTAAAACACAGTGTTTCTGACGGGCCTGGAGACACTGTAAGCAGCTCCCTGGGAAGAAAAGGACTTTCCGCTGAAGAAACAGTGTGCTTCCATAGCCTGGTCAGGAGCTCATCCTGTCATGCTGTAGAGCTAAAGGGAAACTGGACATGAGTACTTACCTCACGTGAGGCCTTGACTTGCCCTGCTGGAGCGGAAGCGTGGAGCAGTTTCCATGAGGTCTTAGTCGCAGTTCTGCATCATTTGAACGTTCGTAGGCTTTTCCGGATGCTTAGGACCCTCGCCCGGGCACCCTGTTCCCTACAAAATCACTGAGGAGCGGCAGGCTCCTCTGGGCTGCTCAGACAGAAACATCCAGGCCGGGATCCCTTCAGAGTCACTGTGTGTAGGCCGCGTGTAGCGCAACACACGGCACTCGTCCTCGGGACAGCTAGATTTCCTCAGCCATCCAACAGCTGCAGGACATCTCTTTGCTCCCGTGCTACATGCCATGGAAGTCTGCCTCGTTGCCCTCATCTGAGCTGTACTTAGAAAAACAATCTGCTTCGCATTCCTTCTAGGCACTCATACCCGAAGACCCCACAGCGACGGGAGTAAGTCGGCTTGCATTCCTACTGCAACTGAAGCACAGTTCTTCCTGTCATTCTGTAGGACTTCAAAATGGCCAAGGCCCAATAGCTTTCCTCGCACGATCCTTGGATGAGGGAGCTCGCTCCATGCAGAACACCCTGTGCAGAAAAGTTGATTCAGGCAAGTGTGACCAGTGTGCCCCTGGAGTGTCTTATGATTTGTTAGAAAGGGCCAGGACAGAGGCTGCGGGTTCACTGGAAATGGGGGCCTGGTGGCACAAGCCTTGCTTTCCCATTTTGAAATCCCCATTCATGCTGCCTTGCAGCTTCCGAAGAAATAGGGTTTTTGACGGGCCTGTAGACCCGGTATGCAGGGCTCAATGCAGTCGGAGTCTCAAACACAGCGCCGCCAGAGAAGCCCCGCTTGCCCGCTTTGAAAGCTCCTTTCATGCTGCCTTGCAGGTTCCTAAAACACAGTGTTTCTGACGGGCCTGGAGACACTGTAAGCAGCTCCCTGGGAAGAAAAGGACTTTCCGCTGAAGAAACAGTGTGCTTCCATAGCGTGGTCGAGTCTCAAACACAGCGCCGCCAGAGAAGCCCTGCTTGCCCGCTTTGAAAGCTCCTTTCATGCTGCCTTGCAGGTTCCTAAAACACAGTGTTTCTGACGGGCCTGGAGACACTGTAAGCAGCTCCCTGGGAAGAAAAGGACTTTCCGCTGAAGAAACAGTGTGCTTCCATAGTGTGGTCGAGTCTCAAACACAGCGCCGCCAGAGAAGCCCTGCTTGCCCGCTTTGAAAGCTCCTTTCATTCTGCCTTGCAGGTTCCTAAAACACAGTGTTTCTGACGGGCCTGGAGACACTGTAAGCAGCTCCCTGGGAAGAAAAGGACTTTCCCCTGAAGAAACAGTGTGCTTCCATAGCGTGGTCGAGTCTCAAACACAGCGCCGCCAGAGAAGCCCTGCTTGCCCGCTTTGAAAGCTCCTTTCATGCTGCCTTGCAGGTTCCTAAAACACAGTGTTTCTGACGGGCCTGGAGATACTGTAAGCAGCTCCCTGGGAAGAAAAGGACTTTCCGCTGAAGAAACAGTGTGCTTCCATAGCGTGGTCGAGTCTCAAACACAGCGCCGCCAGAGAGAAGCCCTGCTTGCCCGCTTTGAAAGCTCCTTTCATGCTGCCTTGCAGGTTCCTAAAACACAGTGTTTCTGACGGGCCTGGAGACACTGTAAGCAGCTCCCTTCGAAGAAAAGGACTTTCCGCTGAAGAAACAGTGTGCTTCCATAGCGTGGTCGAGTCTCAAACACAGCGCCACCAGGGAGAAGCCCTGCTTGCCCGCTTTGAAAGCTCCTTTCATGCTGCCTTGCAGGTTCCTAAAACACAGTGTTTCTGACGGGCCTGGAGACACTGTAAGCAGCTCCCTGGGAAGAAAAGGACTTTCCGCTGAAGAAACAGTGTGCTTCCATAGCGTGGTCGAGTCTCAAACACAGCGCCGCCAGAGAAGCCCTGCTTGCCCGCTTTGAAAGCTCCTTTCACGCTGCCTTGCAGGTTCCTAAAACACAGTGTTTCTGACGGGCCTGGAGACACTGTAAGCAGCTCCCTGGGAAGAAAAGGACTTTCCGCTGAAGAAACAGTGTGCTTCCATAGCCTGGTCAGGAGCTCATCCTGTCATGCTCTAGAGCTAAAGGGAAACTGGACATGAGTACTTACCTCACGTGAGGCCTTGACTTGCCCTGCTGGAGCGGAAGCGTGGAGCAGTTTCCATGAGGTCTTAGTCGCAGTTCTGCATCATTTGAACGTTCGTAGGCTTTTCCGGACGCTTAGGACCCTCGCCCGGGCACCCTGTTCCCTACAAAATCACTGAGGAGCGGCAGGCTCCTCTGGGCTGCTCAGACAGAAACATCCAGGCCGGGATCCCTTCAGAGTCACTGTGTGTAGGCCGCGTGTAGCGCAACACACGGCACTCGTCCTCGGGACAGCTAGATTTCCTCAGCCATCCAACAGCTGCAGGACATCTCTTTGCTCCCGTCCTACATGCCATGGAAGTCTGCCTCGTTGCCCTCATCTGAGCTGTACTTAGAAAAACAATCTGCTTCGCATTCCTTCTAGGCACTCATACCCGAAGACCCCACAGCGACGGGAGTAAGTCGGCTTGCATTCCTACTGCAACTGAAGCACAGTTCTTCCTGTCATTCTGTAGGACTTCAAAATGGCCAAGGCCCAATAGTTTTCCTCGCACGATCCTTGGATGAGGGAGCTCGCTCCATGCAGAACACCCTGTGCAGAAAAGTTGATTCAGGCAAGTGTGACCAGTGTGCCCCTGGAGTGTCTTATGATTTGTTAGAAAGGGCCAGGACAGAGGCTGCGGGTTCACTGGAAATGGGGGCCTGGTGGCACAAGCCTTGCTTTCCCATTTTGAAATCCCCATTCATGCTGCCTTGCAGCTTCCGAAGAAATAGGGTATTTGACGGGCCTGTAGACCCGGTATGCAGGGCTCAATGCAGTCGGAGTCTCAAACACAGCGCCGCCAGAGAAGCCCTGCTTGCCCGCTTTGAAAGCTCCTTTCATGCTGCCTTGCAGGTTCCTAAAACACAGTGTTTCTGACGGGCCTGGAGACACTGTAAGCAGCTCCCTGGGAAGAAAAGGACTTTCCGCTGAAGAAACAGTGTGCTTCCATAGCGTGGTCGAGTCTCAAACACAGCGCCGCCAGAGAAGCCCTGCTTGCCCGCTTTGAAAGCTCCTTTCATGCTGCCTTGCAGGTTCCTAAAACACAGTGTTTCTGACGGGCCTGGAGACACTGTAAGCAGCTCCCTGGGAAGAAAAGGACTTTCCGCTGAAGAAACAGTGTGCTTCCATAGCGTGGTCGAGTCTCAAACACAGCGCCGCCAGAGAAGCCCTGCTTGCCCGCTTTGAAAGCTCCTTTCATGCTGCCTTGCAGGTTCCTAAAACACAGTGTTTCTGACGGGCCTGGAGACACTGTAAGCAGCTCCCTGGGAAGAAAAGGACTTTCCGCTGAAGAAACAGTGTGCTTCCATAGCGTGGTCGAGTCTCAAACACAGCGCCGCCAGAGAAGCCCTGCTTGCCCGCTTTGAAAGCTCCTTTCATGCTGCCTTGCAGGTTCCTAAAACACAGTGTTTCTGACGGGCCTGGAGACACTGTAAGCAGCTCCCTGGGAAGAAAAGGACTTTCCGCTGAAGAAACAGTGTGCTTCCATAGCGTGGTCGAGTCTCAAACACAGCGCCGCCAGAGAAGCCCTGCTTGCCCGCTTTGAAAGCTCCTTTCATGCTGCCTTGCAGGTTCCTAAAACACAGTGTTTCTGACGGGCCTGGAGACACTGTAAGCAGCTCCCTGGGAAGAAAAGGACTTTCCGCTGAAGAAACAGTGTGCTTCCATAGCGTGGTCGAGTCTCAAACACAGCGCCGCCAGAGAAGCCCTGCTTGCCCGCTTTGAAAGCTCCTTTCATGCTGCCTTGCAGGTTCCTAAAACACAGTGTTTCTGACGGGCCTGGAGACACTGTAAGCAGCTCCCTGGGAAGAAAAGGACTTTCCGCTGAAGAAACAGTGTGCTTCCATAGCGTGGTCGAGTCTCAAACACAGCGCCGCCAGAGAAGCCCTGCTTGCCCGCTTTGAAAGCTCCTTTCATGCTGCCTTGCAGGTTCCTAAAACACAGTGTTTCTGACGGGCCTGGAGACACTGTAAGCAGCTCCCTGGGAAGAAAAGGACTTTCCGCTGAAGAAACAGTGTGCTTCCATAGCGTGGTCGAGTCTCAAACACAGCGCCGCCAGAGAGAAGCCCTGCTTGCCCGCTTTGAAAGCTCCTTTCATGCAGCCTTGCAGGTTCCTAAAACACAGTGTTTCTGACGGGCCTGGAGACACTGTAAGCAGCTCCCTGGGAAGAAAAGGACTTTCCGCTGAAGAAACAGTGTGCTTCCATAACGTGGTCGAGTCTCAAACACAGCGCCGCCAGAGAAGCCCTGCTTGCCCGCTTTGAAAGCTCCTTTCACGCTGCCTTGCAGGTTCCTAAAACACAGTGTTTCTGACGGGCCTGGAGACACTGTAAGCAGCTCCCTGGGAAGAAAAGGACTTTCCGCTGAAGAAACAGTGTGCTTCCATAGCCTGGTCAGGAGCTCATCCTGTCATGCTGTAGAGCTAAAGGGAAACTGGACATGAGTACTTACCTCACGTGAGGCCTTGACTTGCCCTGCTGGAGCGGAAGCGTGGAGCAGTTTCCATGAGGTCTTAGTCGCAGTTCTGCATCATTTGAACGTTCGTAGGCTTTTCCGGACGCTTAGGACCCTCGCCCGGGCACCCTGTTCCCTACAAAATCACTGAGGAGCGGCAGGCTCCTCTGGGCTGCTCAGACAGAAACATCCAGGCCGGGATCCCTTCAGAGTCACTGTGTGTAGGCCGCGTGTAGCGCAACACACGGCACTCGTCCTCGGGACAGCTAGATTTCCTCAGCCATCCAACAGCTGCAGGACATCTCTTTGCTCCCGTCCTACATGCCATGGAAGTCTGCCTCGTTGCCCTCATCTGAGCTGTACTTAGAAAAACAATCTGCTTCGCATTCCTTCTAGGCACTCATACCCGAAGACCCCACAGCGACGGGAGTAAGTCGGCTTGCATTCCTACTGCAACTGAAGCACAGTTCTTCCTGTCATTCTGTAGGACTTCAAAATGGCCAAGGCCCAATAGTTTTCCTCGCACGATCCTTGGATGAGGGAGCTCGCTCCATGCAGAACACCCTGTGCAGAAAAGTTGATTCAGGCAAGTGTGACCAGTGTGCCCCTGGAGTGTCTTATGATTTGTTAGAAAGGGCCAGGACAGAGGCTGCGGGTTCACTGGAAATGGGGGCCTGGTGGCACAAGCCTTGCTTTCCCATTTTGAAATCCCCATTCATGCTGCCTTGCAGCTTCCGAAGAAATAGGGTATTTGACGGGCCTGTAGACCCGGTATGCAGGGCTCAATGCAGTCGGAGTCTCAAACACAGCGCCGCCAGAGAAGCCCTGCTTGCCCGCTTTGAAAGCTCCTTTCATGCTGCCTTGCAGGTTCCTAAAACACAGTGTTTCTGACGGGCCTGGAGACACTGTAAGCAGCTCCCTGGGAAGAAAAGGACTTTCCGCTGAAGAAACAGTGTGCTTCCATAGCGTGGTCGAGTCTCAAACACAGCGCCGCCAGAGAAGCCCTGCTTGCCCGCTTTGAAAGCTCCTTTCATGCTGCCTTGCAGGTTCCTAAAACACAGTGTTTCTGACGGGCCTGGAGACACTGTAAGCAGCTCCCTGGGAAGAAAAGGACTTTCCGCTGAAGAAACAGTGTGCTTCCATAGCGTGGTCGAGTCTCAAACACAGCGCCGCCAGAGAAGCCCTGCTTGCCCGCTTTGAAAGCTCCTTTCATGCTGCCTTGCAGGTTCCTAAAACACAGTGTTTCTGACGGGCCTGGAGACACTGTAAGCAGCTCCCTGGGAAGAAAAGGACTTTCCGCTGAAGAAACAGTGTGCTTCCATAGCGTGGTCGAGTCTCAAACACAGCGCCGCCAGAGAGAAGCCCTGCTTGCCCGCTTTGAAAGCTCCTTTCATGCTGCCTTGCAGGTTCCTAAAACACAGTGTTTCTGACGGGCCTGGAGACACTGTAAGCAGCTCCCTGGGAAGAAAAGGACTTTCCGCTGAAGAAACAGTGTGCTTCCATAGCGTGGTCGAGTCTCAAACACAGCGCCGCCAGAGAAGCCCTGCTTGCCCGCTTTGAAAGCTCCTTTCATGCTGCCTTGCAGGTTCCTAAAACACAGTGTTTCTGACGGGCCTGGAGACACTGTAAGCAGCTCCCTGGGAAGAAAAGGACTTTCCGCTGAAGAAACAGTGTGCTTCCATAGCGTGGTCGAGTCTCAAACACAGCGCCGCCAGAGAAGCCCTGCTTGCCCGCTTTGAAAGCTCCTTTCATGCTGCCTTGCAGGTTCCTAAAACACAGTGTTTCTGACGGGCCTGGAGACACTGTAAGCAGCTCCCTGGGAAGAAAAGGACTTTCCGCTGAAGAAACAGTGTGCTTCCATAGCGTGGTCGAGTCTCAAACACAGCGCCGCCAGAGAAGCCCTGCTTGCCCGCTTTGAAAGCTCCTTTCATGCTGCCTTGCAGGTTCCTAAAACACAGTGTTTCTGACGGGCCTGGAGACACTGTAAGCAGCTCCCTGGGAAGAAAAGGACTTTCCGCTGAAGAAACAGTGTGCTTCCATAGCGTGGTCGAGTCTCAAACACAGCGCCGCCAGAGAGAAGCCCTGCTTGCCCGCTTTGAAAGCTCCTTTCATGCTGCCTTGCAGGTTCCTAAAACACAGTGTTTCTGACGGGCCTGGAGACACTGTAAGCAGCTCCCTGGGAAGAAAAGGACTTTCCGCTGAAGAAACAGTGTGCTTCCTTAGCGTGGTCGAGTCTCAAACACAGCGCCGCCAGAGAAGCCCTGCTTGCCCGCTTTGAAAGCTCCTTTCATGCTGCCTTGCAGGTTCCTAAAACACAGTGTTTCTGACGGGCCTGGAGACACTGTAAGCAGCTCCCTGGGAAGAAAAGGACTTTCCGCTGAAGAAACAGTGTGCTTCCATAGCGTGGTCGAGTCTCAAACACAGCGCCGCCAGAGAAGCCCTGCTTGCCCGCTTTGAAAGCTCCATTCATGCTGTCTTGCAAGTTCCTATAACACAGTGTTTCTGGCGGGCCTGGAGACACTGTAAGCAGCTCCCTGGGAAGAAAAGGACTTTCCGCTGAAGAAACAGTGTGCTTCCATAGCGTGGTCGAGTCTCAAACACAGCGCCGCCAGAGAGAAGCCCTGCTTGCCCGCTTTGAAAGCTCCTTTCATGCTGCCTTGCAGGTTCCTAAAACACAGTGTTTCTGACGGGCCTGGAGACACTGTAAGCAGCTCCCTGGGAAGAAAAGGTCTTTCCGCTGAAGAAACAGTGTGCTTCCATAGCGTGGTCGAGTCTCAAACACAGCGCCGCCAGAGAGAAGCCCTGCTTGCCCGCTTTGAAAGCTCCTTTCATGCTGCCTTGCAGGTTCCTAAAACACAGTGTTTCTGACGGGCCTGGAGACACTGTAAGCAGCTCCCTGGGAAGAAAAGGACTTTCCGCTGAAGAAACAGTGTGCTTCCATAACGTGGTCGAGTCTCAAACACAGCGCCGCCAGAGAAGCCCTGCTTGCCCGCTTTGAAAGCTCCTTTCACGCTGCCTTGCAGGTTCCTAAAACACAGTGTTTCTGACGGGCCTGGAGACACTGTAAGCAGCTCCCTGGGAAGAAAAGGACTTTCCGCTGAAGAAACAGTGTGCTTCCCTAGCCTGGTCAGGAGCTCATCCTGTCATGCTCTAGAGCTAAAGGGAAACTGGACATGAGTACTTACCTCACGTGAGGCCTTGACTTGCCCTGCTGGAGCGGAAGCGTGGAGCAGTTTCCATGAGGTCTTAGTCGCAGTTCTGCATCATTTGAACGTTCGTAGGCTTTTCCGGACGCTTAGGACCCTCGCCCGGGCACCCTGTTCCCTACAAAATCACTGAGGAGCGGCAGGCTCCTCTGGGCTGCTCAGACAGAAACATCCAGGCCGGGATCCCTTCAGAGTCACTGTGTGTAGGCCGCGTGTAGCGCAACACACGGCACTCGTCCTCGGGACAGCTAGATTTCCTCAGCCATCCAACAGCTGCAGGACATCTCTTTGCTCCCGTCCTACATGCCATGGAAGTCTGCCTCGTTGCCCTCATCTGAGCTGTACTTAGAAAAACAATCTGCTTCGCATTCCTTCTAGGCACTCATACCCGAAGACCCCACAGCGACGGGAGTAAGTCGGCTTGCATTCCTACTGCAACTGAAGCACAGTTCTTCCTGTCATTCTGTAGGACTTCAAAATGGCCAAGGCCCAATAGTTTTCCTCGCACGATCCTTGGATGAGGGAGCTCGCTCCATGCAGAACACCCTGTGCAGAAAAGTTGATTCAGGCAAGTGTGACCAGTGTGCCCCTGGAGTGTCTTATGATTTGTTAGAAAGGGCCAGGACAGAGGCTGCGGGTTCACTGGAAATGGGGGCCTGGTGGCACAAGCCTTGCTTTCCCATTTTGAAATCCCCATTCATGCTGCCTTGCAGCTTCCGAAGAAATAGGGTATTTGACGGGCCTGTAGACCCGGTATGCAGGGCTCAATGCAGTCGGAGTCTCAAACACAGCGCCGCCAGAGAAGCCCTGCTTGCCCGCTTTGAAAGCTCCTTTCATGCTGCCTTGCAGGTTCCTAAAACACAGTGTTTCTGACGGGCCTGGAGACACTGTAAGCAGCTCCCTGGGAAGAAAAGGACTTTCCGCTGAAGAAACAGTGTGCTTCCATAGCGTGGTCGAGTCTCAAACACAGCGCCGCCAGAGAGAAGCCCTGCTTGCCCGCTTTGAAAGCTCCTTTCATGCTGCCTTGCAGGTTCCTAAAACACAGTGTTTCTGACGGGCCTGGAGACACTGTAAGCAGCTCCCTGGGAAGAAAAGGACTTTCCGCTGAAGAAACAGTGTGCTTCCATAGCGTGGTCGAGTCTCAAACACAGCGCCGCCAGAGAAGCCCTGCTTGCCCGCTTTGAAAGCTCCTTTCATGCTGCCTTGCAGGTTCCTAAAACACAGTGTTTCTGACGGGCCTGGAGACACTGTAAGCAGCTCCCTGGGAAGAAAAGGACTTTCCGCTGAAGAAACAGTGTGCTTCCATAGCGTGGTCGAGTCTCAAACACAGCGCCGCCAGAGAAGCCCTGCTTGCCCGCTTTGAAAGCTCCTTTCATGCTGCCTTGCAGGTTCCTAAAACACAGTGTTTCTGACGGGCCTGGAGACACTGTAAGCAGCTCCCTGGGAAGAAAAGGACTTTCCGCTGAAGAAACAGTGTGCTTCCATAGCGTGGTCGAGTCTCAAACACAGCGCCGCCAGAGAAGCCCTGCTTGCCCGCTTTGAAAGCTCCTTTCATGCTGCCTTGCAGGTTCCTAAAACACAGTGTTTCTGACGGGCCTGGAGACACTGTAAGCAGCTCCCTGGGAAGAAAAGGACTTTCCGCTGAAGAAACAGTGTGCTTCCATAGCGTGGTCGAGTCTCAAACACAGCGCCGCCAGAGAAGCCCTGCTTGCCCGCTTTGAAAGCTCCTTTCATGCTGCCTTGCAGGTTCCTAAAACACAGTGTTTCTGACGGGCCTGGAGACACTGTAAGCAGCTCCCTGGGAAGAAAAGGACTTTCCGCTGAAGAAACAGTGTGCTTCCATAGCGTGGTCGAGTCTCAAACACAGCGCCGCCAGAGAGAAGCCCTGCTTGCCCGCTTTGAAAGCTCCTTTCATGCTGCCTTGCAGGTTCCTAAAACACAGTGTTTCTGACGGGCCTGGAGACACTGTAAGCAGCTCCCTGGGAAGAAAAGGACTTTCCGCTGAAGAAACAGTGTGCTTCCTTAGCGTGGTCGAGTCTCAAACACAGCGCCGCCAGAGAAGCCCTGCTTGCCCGCTTTGAAAGCTCCTTTCATGCTGCCTTGCAGGTTCCTAAAACACAGTGTTTCTGACGGGCCTGGAGACACTGTAAGCAGCTCCCTGGGAAGAAAAGGACTTTCCGCTGAAGAAACAGTGTGCTTCCATAGCGTGGTCGAGTCTCAAACACAGCGCCGCCAGAGAAGCCCTGCTTGCCCGCTTTGAAAGCTCCATTCATGCTGTCTTGCAAGTTCCTATAACACAGTGTTTCTGGCGGGCCTGGAGACACTGTAAGCAGCTCCCTGGGAAGAAAAGGACTTTCCGCTGAAGAAACAGTGTGCTTCCATAGCGTGGTCGAGTCTCAAACACAGCGCCGCCAGAGAGAAGCCCTGCTTGCCCGCTTTGAAAGCTCCTTTCATGCTGCCTTGCAGGTTCCTAAAACACAGTGTTTCTGACGGGCCTGGAGACACTGTAAGCAGCTCCCTGGGAAGAAAAGGTCTTTCCGCTGAAGAAACAGTGTGCTTCCATAGCGTGGTCGAGTCTCAAACACAGCGCCGCCAGAGAGAAGCCCTGCTTGCCCGCTTTGAAAGCTCCTTTCATGCTGCCTTGCAGGTTCCTAAAACACAGTGTTTCTGACGGGCCTGGAGACACTGTAAGCAGCTCCCTGGGAAGAAAAGGACTTTCCGCTGAAGAAACAGTGTGCTTCCATAACGTGGTCGAGTCTCAAACACAGCGCCGCCAGAGAAGCCCTGCTTGCCCGCTTTGAAAGCTCCTTTCACGCTGCCTTGCAGGTTCCTAAAACACAGTGTTTCTGACGGGCCTGGAGACACTGTAAGCAGCTCCCTGGGAAGAAAAGGACTTTCCGCTGAAGAAACAGTGTGCTTCCCTAGCCTGGTCAGGAGCTCATCCTGTCATGCTCTAGAGCTAAAGGGAAACTGGACATGAGTACTTACCTCACGTGAGGCCTTGACTTGCCCTGCTGGAGCGGAAGCGTGGAGCAGTTTCCATGAGGTCTTAGTCGCAGTTCTGCATCATTTGAACGTTCGTAGGCTTTTCCGGACGCTTAGGACCCTCGCCCGGGCACCCTGTTCCCTACAAAATCACTGAGGAGCGGCAGGCTCCTCTGGGCTGCTCAGACAGAAACATCCAGGCCGGGATCCCTTCAGAGTCACTGTGTGTAGGCCGCGTGTAGCGCAACACACGGCACTCGTCCTCGGGACAGCTAGATTTCCTCAGCCATCCAACAGCTGCAGGACATCTCTTTGCTCCCGTCCTACATGCCATGGAAGTCTGCCTCGTTGCCCTCATCTGAGCTGTACTTAGAAAAACAATCTGCTTCGCATTCCTTCTAGGCACTCATACCCGAAGACCCCACAGCGACGGGAGTAAGTCGGCTTGCATTCCTACTGCAACTGAAGCACAGTTCTTCCTGTCATTCTGTAGGACTTCAAAATGGCCAAGGCCCAATAGTTTTCCTCGCACGATCCTTGGATGAGGGAGCTCGCTCCATGCAGAACACCCTGTGCAGAAAAGTTGATTCAGGCAAGTGTGACCAGTGTGCCCCTGGAGTGTCTTATGATTTGTTAGAAAGGGCCAGGACAGAGGCTGCGGGTTCACTGGAAATGGGGGCCTGGTGGCACAAGCCTTGCTTTCCCATTTTGAAATCCCCATTCATGCTGCCTTGCAGCTTCCGAAGAAATAGGGTATTTGACGGGCCTGTAGACCCGGTATGCAGGGCTCAATGCAGTCGGAGTCTCAAACACAGCGCCGCCAGAGAAGCCCTGCTTGCCCGCTTTGAAAGCTCCTTTCATGCTGCCTTGCAGGTTCCTAAAACACAGTGTTTCTGACGGGCCTGGAGACACTGTAAGCAGCTCCCTGGGAAGAAAAGGACTTTCCGCTGAAGAAACAGTGTGCTTCCATAGCGTGGTCGAGTCTCAAACACAGCGCCGCCAGAGAGAAGCCCTGCTTGCCCGCTTTGAAAGCTCCTTTCATGCTGCCTTGCAGGTTCCTAAAACACAGTGTTTCTGACGGGCCTGGAGACACTGTAAGCAGCTCCCTGGGAAGAAAAGGACTTTCCGCTGAAGAAACAGTGTGCTTCCATAGCGTGGTCGAGTCTCAAACACAGCGCCGCCAGAGAAGCCCTGCTTGCCCGCTTTGAAAGCTCCTTTCATGCTGCCTTGCAGGTTCCTAAAACACAGTGTTTCTGACGGGCCTGGAGACACTGTAAGCAGCTCCCTGGGAAGAAAAGGACTTTCCGCTGAAGAAACAGTGTGCTTCCATAGCGTGGTCGAGTCTCAAACACAGCGCCGCCAGAGAAGCCCTGCTTGCCCGCTTTGAAAGCTCCTTTCATGCTGCCTTGCAGGTTCCTAAAACACAGTGTTTCTGACGGGCCTGGAGACACTGTAAGCAGCTCCCTGGGAAGAAAAGGACTTTCCGCTGAAGAAACAGTGTGCTTCCATAGCGTGGTCGAGTCTCAAACACAGCGCCGCCAGAGAAGCCCTGCTTGC
Organism: Mesoplodon mirus; assembly: GCF_964341445.2. Lineage (NCBI taxonomy): Eukaryota > Metazoa > Chordata > Mammalia > Artiodactyla > Ziphiidae > Mesoplodon > Mesoplodon mirus. The sequence goes on from NW_028295025.1 coordinate 128,165, forward strand.
CCGCTTTGAAAGCTCCTTTCATGCTGCCTTGCAGGTTCCTAAAACACAGTGTTTCTGACGGGCCTGGAGACACTGTAAGCAGCTCCCTGGGAAGAAAAGGACTTTCCGCTGAAGAAACAGTGTGCTTCCATAGCGTGGTCGAGTCTCAAACACAGCGCCGCCAGAGAAGCCCTGCTTGCCCGCTTTGAAAGCTCCTTTCATGCTGCCTTGCAGGTTCCTAAAACACAGTGTTTCTGACGGGCCTGGAGACACTGTAAGCAGCTCCCTGGGAAGAAAAGGACTTTCCGCTGAAGAAACAGTGTGCTTCCATAGCGTGGTCGAGTCTCAAACACAGCGCCGCCAGAGAGAAGCCCTGCTTGCCCGCTTTGAAAGCTCCTTTCATGCAGCCTTGCAGGTTCCTAAAACACAGTGTTTCTGACGGGCCTGGAGACACTGTAAGCAGCTCCCTGGGAAGAAAAGGACTTTCCGCTGAAGAAACAGTGTGCTTCCATAACGTGGTCGAGTCTCAAACACAGCGCCGCCAGAGAAGCCCTGCTTGCCCGCTTTGAAAGCTCCTTTCACGCTGCCTTGCAGGTTCCTAAAACACAGTGTTTCTGACGGGCCTGGAGACACTGTAAGCAGCTCCCTGGGAAGAAAAGGACTTTCCGCTGAAGAAACAGTGTGCTTCCATAGCCTGGTCAGGAGCTCATCCTGTCATGCTGTAGAGCTAAAGGGAAACTGGACATGAGTACTTACCTCACGTGAGGCCTTGACTTGCCCTGCTGGAGCGGAAGCGTGGAGCAGTTTCCATGAGGTCTTAGTCGCAGTTCTGCATCATTTGAACGTTCGTAGGCTTTTCCGGACGCTTAGGACCCTCGCCCGGGCACCCTGTTCCCTACAAAATCACTGAGGAGCGGCAGGCTCCTCTGGGCTGCTCAGACAGAAACATCCAGGCCGGGATCCCTTCAGAGTCACTGTGTGTAGGCCGCGTGTAGCGCAACACACGGCACTCGTCCTCGGGACAGCTAGATTTCCTCAGCCATCCAACAGCTGCAGGACATCTCTTTGCTCCCGTCCTACATGCCATGGAAGTCTGCCTCGTTGCCCTCATCTGAGCTGTACTTAGAAAAACAATCTGCTTCGCATTCCTTCTAGGCACTCATACCCGAAGACCCCACAGCGACGGGAGTAAGTCGGCTTGCATTCCTACTGCAACTGAAGCACAGTTCTTCCTGTCATTCTGTAGGACTTCAAAATGGCCAAGGCCCAATAGTTTTCCTCGCACGATCCTTGGATGAGGGAGCTCGCTCCATGCAGAACACCCTGTGCAGAAAAGTTGATTCAGGCAAGTGTGACCAGTGTGCCCCTGGAGTGTCTTATGATTTGTTAGAAAGGGCCAGGACAGAGGCTGCGGGTTCACTGGAAATGGGGGCCTGGTGGCACAAGCCTTGCTTTCCCATTTTGAAATCCCCATTCATGCTGCCTTGCAGCTTCCGAAGAAATAGGGTATTTGACGGGCCTGTAGACCCGGTATGCAGGGCTCAATGCAGTCGGAGTCTCAAACACAGCGCCGCCAGAGAAGCCCTGCTTGCCCGCTTTGAAAGCTCCTTTCATGCTGCCTTGCAGGTTCCTAAAACACAGTGTTTCTGACGGGCCTGGAGACACTGTAAGCAGCTCCCTGGGAAGAAAAGGACTTTCCGCTGAAGAAACAGTGTGCTTCCATAGCGTGGTCGAGTCTCAAACACAGCGCCGCCAGAGAAGCCCTGCTTGCCCGCTTTGAAAGCTCCTTTCATGCTGCCTTGCAGGTTCCTAAAACACAGTGTTTCTGACGGGCCTGGAGACACTGTAAGCAGCTCCCTGGGAAGAAAAGGACTTTCCGCTGAAGAAACAGTGTGCTTCCATAGCGTGGTCGAGTCTCAAACACAGCGCCGCCAGAGAAGCCCTGCTTGCCCGCTTTGAAAGCTCCTTTCATGCTGCCTTGCAGGTTCCTAAAACACAGTGTTTCTGACGGGCCTGGAGACACTGTAAGCAGCTCCCTGGGAAGAAAAGGACTTTCCGCTGAAGAAACAGTGTGCTTCCATAGCGTGGTCGAGTCTCAAACACAGCGCCGCCAGAGAGAAGCCCTGCTTGCCCGCTTTGAAAGCTCCTTTCATGCTGCCTTGCAGGTTCCTAAAACACAGTGTTTCTGACGGGCCTGGAGACACTGTAAGCAGCTCCCTGGGAAGAAAAGGACTTTCCGCTGAAGAAACAGTGTGCTTCCATAGCGTGGTCGAGTCTCAAACACAGCGCCGCCAGAGAAGCCCTGCTTGCCCGCTTTGAAAGCTCCTTTCATGCTGCCTTGCAGGTTCCTAAAACACAGTGTTTCTGACGGGCCTGGAGACACTGTAAGCAGCTCCCTGGGAAGAAAAGGACTTTCCGCTGAAGAAACAGTGTGCTTCCATAGCGTGGTCGAGTCTCAAACACAGCGCCGCCAGAGAAGCCCTGCTTGCCCGCTTTGAAAGCTCCTTTCATGCTGCCTTGCAGGTTCCTAAAACACAGTGTTTCTGACGGGCCTGGAGACACTGTAAGCAGCTCCCTGGGAAGAAAAGGACTTTCCGCTGAAGAAACAGTGTGCTTCCATAGCGTGGTCGAGTCTCAAACACAGCGCCGCCAGAGAAGCCCTGCTTGCCCGCTTTGAAAGCTCCTTTCATGCTGCCTTGCAGGTTCCTAAAACACAGTGTTTCTGACGGGCCTGGAGACACTGTAAGCAGCTCCCTGGGAAGAAAAGGACTTTCCGCTGAAGAAACAGTGTGCTTCCATAGCGTGGTCGAGTCTCAAACACAGCGCCGCCAGAGAGAAGCCCTGCTTGCCCGCTTTGAAAGCTCCTTTCATGCTGCCTTGCAGGTTCCTAAAACACAGTGTTTCTGACGGGCCTGGAGACACTGTAAGCAGCTCCCTGGGAAGAAAAGGACTTTCCGCTGAAGAAACAGTGTGCTTCCTTAGCGTGGTCGAGTCTCAAACACAGCGCCGCCAGAGAAGCCCTGCTTGCCCGCTTTGAAAGCTCCTTTCATGCTGCCTTGCAGGTTCCTAAAACACAGTGTTTCTGACGGGCCTGGAGACACTGTAAGCAGCTCCCTGGGAAGAAAAGGACTTTCCGCTGAAGAAACAGTGTGCTTCCATAGCGTGGTCGAGTCTCAAACACAGCGCCGCCAGAGAAGCCCTGCTTGCCCGCTTTGAAAGCTCCATTCATGCTGTCTTGCAAGTTCCTATAACACAGTGTTTCTGGCGGGCCTGGAGACACTGTAAGCAGCTCCCTGGGAAGAAAAGGACTTTCCGCTGAAGAAACAGTGTGCTTCCATAGCGTGGTCGAGTCTCAAACACAGCGCCGCCAGAGAGAAGCCCTGCTTGCCCGCTTTGAAAGCTCCTTTCATGCTGCCTTGCAGGTTCCTAAAACACAGTGTTTCTGACGGGCCTGGAGACACTGTAAGCAGCTCCCTGGGAAGAAAAGGTCTTTCCGCTGAAGAAACAGTGTGCTTCCATAGCGTGGTCGAGTCTCAAACACAGCGCCGCCAGAGAGAAGCCCTGCTTGCCCGCTTTGAAAGCTCCTTTCATGCTGCCTTGCAGGTTCCTAAAACACAGTGTTTCTGACGGGCCTGGAGACACTGTAAGCAGCTCCCTGGGAAGAAAAGGACTTTCCGCTGAAGAAACAGTGTGCTTCCATAACGTGGTCGAGTCTCAAACACAGCGCCGCCAGAGAAGCCCTGCTTGCCCGCTTTGAAAGCTCCTTTCACGCTGCCTTGCAGGTTCCTAAAACACAGTGTTTCTGACGGGCCTGGAGACACTGTAAGCAGCTCCCTGGGAAGAAAAGGACTTTCCGCTGAAGAAACAGTGTGCTTCCCTAGCCTGGTCAGGAGCTCATCCTGTCATGCTCTAGAGCTAAAGGGAAACTGGACATGAGTACTTACCTCACGTGAGGCCTTGACTTGCCCTGCTGGAGCGGAAGCGTGGAGCAGTTTCCATGAGGTCTTAGTCGCAGTTCTGCATCATTTGAACGTTCGTAGGCTTTTCCGGACGCTTAGGACCCTCGCCCGGGCACCCTGTTCCCTACAAAATCACTGAGGAGCGGCAGGCTCCTCTGGGCTGCTCAGACAGAAACATCCAGGCCGGGATCCCTTCAGAGTCACTGTGTGTAGGCCGCGTGTAGCGCAACACACGGCACTCGTCCTCGGGACAGCTAGATTTCCTCAGCCATCCAACAGCTGCAGGACATCTCTTTGCTCCCGTCCTACATGCCATGGAAGTCTGCCTCGTTGCCCTCATCTGAGCTGTACTTAGAAAAACAATCTGCTTCGCATTCCTTCTAGGCACTCATACCCGAAGACCCCACAGCGACGGGAGTAAGTCGGCTTGCATTCCTACTGCAACTGAAGCACAGTTCTTCCTGTCATTCTGTAGGACTTCAAAATGGCCAAGGCCCAATAGTTTTCCTCGCACGATCCTTGGATGAGGGAGCTCGCTCCATGCAGAACACCCTGTGCAGAAAAGTTGATTCAGGCAAGTGTGACCAGTGTGCCCCTGGAGTGTCTTATGATTTGTTAGAAAGGGCCAGGACAGAGGCTGCGGGTTCACTGGAAATGGGGGCCTGGTGGCACAAGCCTTGCTTTCCCATTTTGAAATCCCCATTCATGCTGCCTTGCAGCTTCCGAAGAAATAGGGTATTTGACGGGCCTGTAGACCCGGTATGCAGGGCTCAATGCAGTCGGAGTCTCAAACACAGCGCCGCCAGAGAAGCCCTGCTTGCCCGCTTTGAAAGCTCCTTTCATGCTGCCTTGCAGGTTCCTAAAACACAGTGTTTCTGACGGGCCTGGAGACACTGTAAGCAGCTCCCTGGGAAGAAAAGGACTTTCCGCTGAAGAAACAGTGTGCTTCCATAGCGTGGTCGAGTCTCAAACACAGCGCCGCCAGAGAGAAGCCCTGCTTGCCCGCTTTGAAAGCTCCTTTCATGCTGCCTTGCAGGTTCCTAAAACACAGTGTTTCTGACGGGCCTGGAGACACTGTAAGCAGCTCCCTGGGAAGAAAAGGACTTTCCGCTGAAGAAACAGTGTGCTTCCATAGCGTGGTCGAGTCTCAAACACAGCGCCGCCAGAGAAGCCCTGCTTGCCCGCTTTGAAAGCTCCTTTCATGCTGCCTTGCAGGTTCCTAAAACACAGTGTTTCTGACGGGCCTGGAGACACTGTAAGCAGCTCCCTGGGAAGAAAAGGACTTTCCGCTGAAGAAACAGTGTGCTTCCATAGCGTGGTCGAGTCTCAAACACAGCGCCGCCAGAGAAGCCCTGCTTGCCCGCTTTGAAAGCTCCTTTCATGCTGCCTTGCAGGTTCCTAAAACACAGTGTTTCTGACGGGCCTGGAGACACTGTAAGCAGCTCCCTGGGAAGAAAAGGACTTTCCGCTGAAGAAACAGTGTGCTTCCATAGCGTGGTCGAGTCTCAAACACAGCGCCGCCAGAGAAGCCCTGCTTGCCCGCTTTGAAAGCTCCTTTCATGCTGCCTTGCAGGTTCCTAAAACACAGTGTTTCTGACGGGCCTGGAGACACTGTAAGCAGCTCCCTGGGAAGAAAAGGACTTTCCGCTGAAGAAACAGTGTGCTTCCATAGCGTGGTCGAGTCTCAAACACAGCGCCGCCAGAGAAGCCCTGCTTGCCCGCTTTGAAAGCTCCTTTCATGCTGCCTTGCAGGTTCCTAAAACACAGTGTTTCTGACGGGCCTGGAGACACTGTAAGCAGCTCCCTGGGAAGAAAAGGACTTTCCGCTGAAGAAACAGTGTGCTTCCATAGCGTGGTCGAGTCTCAAACACAGCGCCGCCAGAGAGAAGCCCTGCTTGCCCGCTTTGAAAGCTCCTTTCATGCTGCCTTGCAGGTTCCTAAAACACAGTGTTTCTGACGGGCCTGGAGACACTGTAAGCAGCTCCCTGGGAAGAAAAGGACTTTCCGCTGAAGAAACAGTGTGCTTCCTTAGCGTGGTCGAGTCTCAAACACAGCGCCGCCAGAGAAGCCCTGCTTGCCCGCTTTGAAAGCTCCTTTCATGCTGCCTTGCAGGTTCCTAAAACACAGTGTTTCTGACGGGCCTGGAGACACTGTAAGCAGCTCCCTGGGAAGAAAAGGACTTTCCGCTGAAGAAACAGTGTGCTTCCATAGCGTGGTCGAGTCTCAAACACAGCGCCGCCAGAGAAGCCCTGCTTGCCCGCTTTGAAAGCTCCATTCATGCTGTCTTGCAAGTTCCTATAACACAGTGTTTCTGGCGGGCCTGGAGACACTGTAAGCAGCTCCCTGGGAAGAAAAGGACTTTCCGCTGAAGAAACAGTGTGCTTCCATAGCGTGGTCGAGTCTCAAACACAGCGCCGCCAGAGAGAAGCCCTGCTTGCCCGCTTTGAAAGCTCCTTTCATGCTGCCTTGCAGGTTCCTAAAACACAGTGTTTCTGACGGGCCTGGAGACACTGTAAGCAGCTCCCTGGGAAGAAAAGGTCTTTCCGCTGAAGAAACAGTGTGCTTCCATAGCGTGGTCGAGTCTCAAACACAGCGCCGCCAGAGAGAAGCCCTGCTTGCCCGCTTTGAAAGCTCCTTTCATGCTGCCTTGCAGGTTCCTAAAACACAGTGTTTCTGACGGGCCTGGAGACACTGTAAGCAGCTCCCTGGGAAGAAAAGGACTTTCCGCTGAAGAAACAGTGTGCTTCCATAACGTGGTCGAGTCTCAAACACAGCGCCGCCAGAGAAGCCCTGCTTGCCCGCTTTGAAAGCTCCTTTCACGCTGCCTTGCAGGTTCCTAAAACACAGTGTTTCTGACGGGCCTGGAGACACTGTAAGCAGCTCCCTGGGAAGAAAAGGACTTTCCGCTGAAGAAACAGTGTGCTTCCCTAGCCTGGTCAGGAGCTCATCCTGTCATGCTCTAGAGCTAAAGGGAAACTGGACATGAGTACTTACCTCACGTGAGGCCTTGACTTGCCCTGCTGGAGCGGAAGCGTGGAGCAGTTTCCATGAGGTCTTAGTCGCAGTTCTGCATCATTTGAACGTTCGTAGGCTTTTCCGGACGCTTAGGACCCTCGCCCGGGCACCCTGTTCCCTACAAAATCACTGAGGAGCGGCAGGCTCCTCTGGGCTGCTCAGACAGAAACATCCAGGCCGGGATCCCTTCAGAGTCACTGTGTGTAGGCCGCGTGTAGCGCAACACACGGCACTCGTCCTCGGGACAGCTAGATTTCCTCAGCCATCCAACAGCTGCAGGACATCTCTTTGCTCCCGTCCTACATGCCATGGAAGTCTGCCTCGTTGCCCTCATCTGAGCTGTACTTAGAAAAACAATCTGCTTCGCATTCCTTCTAGGCACTCATACCCGAAGACCCCACAGCGACGGGAGTAAGTCGGCTTGCATTCCTACTGCAACTGAAGCACAGTTCTTCCTGTCATTCTGTAGGACTTCAAAATGGCCAAGGCCCAATAGTTTTCCTCGCACGATCCTTGGATGAGGGAGCTCGCTCCATGCAGAACACCCTGTGCAGAAAAGTTGATTCAGGCAAGTGTGACCAGTGTGCCCCTGGAGTGTCTTATGATTTGTTAGAAAGGGCCAGGACAGAGGCTGCGGGTTCACTGGAAATGGGGGCCTGGTGGCACAAGCCTTGCTTTCCCATTTTGAAATCCCCATTCATGCTGCCTTGCAGCTTCCGAAGAAATAGGGTATTTGACGGGCCTGTAGACCCGGTATGCAGGGCTCAATGCAGTCGGAGTCTCAAACACAGCGCCGCCAGAGAAGCCCTGCTTGCCCGCTTTGAAAGCTCCTTTCATGCTGCCTTGCAGGTTCCTAAAACACAGTGTTTCTGACGGGCCTGGAGACACTGTAAGCAGCTCCCTGGGAAGAAAAGGACTTTCCGCTGAAGAAACAGTGTGCTTCCATAGCGTGGTCGAGTCTCAAACACAGCGCCGCCAGAGAGAAGCCCTGCTTGCCCGCTTTGAAAGCTCCTTTCATGCTGCCTTGCAGGTTCCTAAAACACAGTGTTTCTGACGGGCCTGGAGACACTGTAAGCAGCTCCCTGGGAAGAAAAGGACTTTCCGCTGAAGAAACAGTGTGCTTCCATAGCGTGGTCGAGTCTCAAACACAGCGCCGCCAGAGAAGCCCTGCTTGCCCGCTTTGAAAGCTCCTTTCATGCTGCCTTGCAGGTTCCTAAAACACAGTGTTTCTGACGGGCCTGGAGACACTGTAAGCAGCTCCCTGGGAAGAAAAGGACTTTCCGCTGAAGAAACAGTGTGCTTCCATAGCGTGGTCGAGTCTCAAACACAGCGCCGCCAGAGAAGCCCTGCTTGCCCGCTTTGAAAGCTCCTTTCATGCTGCCTTGCAGGTTCCTAAAACACAGTGTTTCTGACGGGCCTGGAGACACTGTAAGCAGCTCCCTGGGAAGAAAAGGACTTTCCGCTGAAGAAACAGTGTGCTTCCATAGCGTGGTCGAGTCTCAAACACAGCGCCGCCAGAGAAGCCCTGCTTGCCCGCTTTGAAAGCTCCTTTCATGCTACCTTGCAGGTTCCTAAAACACAGTGTTTCTGACGGGCCTGGAGACACTGTAAGCAGCTCCCTGGGAAGAAAAGGACTTTCCGCTGAAGAAACAGTGTGCTTCCATAGCGTGGTCGAGTCTCAAACACAGCGCCGCCAGAGAGAAGCCCTGCTTGCCCGCTTTGAAAGCTCCTTTCATGCTGCCTTGCAGGTTCCTAAAACACAGTGTTTCTGACGGGCCTGGAGACACTGTAAGCAGCTCCCTGGGAAGAAAAGGACTTTCTGCTGAAGAAACAGTGTGCTTCCATAGCGTGGTCGAGTCTCAAACACAGCGCCGCCAGAGAAGCCCTGCTTGCCCGCTTTGAAAGCTCCTTTCATGCTGCCTTGCAGGTTCCTAAAACACAGTGTTTCTGACGGGCCTGGAGACACTGTAAGCAGGTCCCTGGGAAGAAAAGGACTTTCCGCTGAAGAAACAGTGTGCTTCCATAGCGTGGTCGAGTCTCAAACACAGCGCCGCCAGAGAAGCCCTGCTTGCCCGCTTTGAAAGCTCCTTTCATGCTGCCTTGCAGGTTCCTAAAACACAGTGTTTCTGACGGGCCTGGAGACACTGTAAGCAGCTCCCTGGGAAGAAAAGGACTTTCCGCTGAAGAAACAGTGTGCTTCCATAGCGTGGTCGAGTCTCAAACACAGCGCCGCCAGAGAAGCCCTGCTTGCCCGCTTTGAAAGCTCCTTTCATGCTGCCTTGCAGGTTCCTAAAACACAGTGTTTCTGACGGGCCTGGAGACACTGTAAGCAGCTCCCTGGGAAGAAAAGGACTTTCCGCTGAAGAAACAGTGTGCTTCCATAGCGTGGACGAGTCTCAAACACAGCGCCGCCAGAGAAGCCCTGCTTGCCCGCTTTGAAAGCTCCTTTCATGCTGCCTTGCAGGTTCCTAAAACACAGTGTTTCTGACGGGCCTGGAGACACTGTAAGCAGCTCCCTGGGAAGAAAAGGACTTTCCGCTGAAGAAACAGTGTGCTTCCATAGCGTGGTCGAGTCTCAAACACAGCGCCGCCAGAGAAGCCCTGCTTGCCCGCTTTGAAAGCTCCTTTCATGCTGCCTTGCAGATTCCTAAAACACAGTGTTTCTGACGGGCCTGGAGACACTGTAAGCAGCTCCCTGGGAAGAAAAGGACTTTCCGCTGAAGAAACAGTGTGCTTCCATAGCGTGGTCGAGTCTCAAACACAGCGCCGCCAGAGAAGCCCTGCTTGCCCGCTTTGAAAGCTCCTTTCATGCTGCCTTGCAGGTTCCTAAAACACAGTGTTTCTGACGGGCCTGGAGACACTGTAAGCAGCTCCCTGGGAAGAAAAGGACTTTCCGCTGAAGAAACAGTGTGCTTCCATAGCGTGGTCGAGTCTCAAACACAGCGCCGCCAGAGAGAAGCCCTGCTTGCCCGCTTTGAAAGCTCCTTTCATGCTGCCTTGCAGGTTCCTAAAACACAGTGTTTCTGACGGGCCTGGAGACACTGTAAGCAGCTCCCTGGGAAGAAAAGGACTTTCCGCTGAAGAAACAGTGTGCTTCCATAGCGTGGTCGAGTCTCAAACACAGCGCCGCCAGAGAAGCCCTGCTTGCCCGCTTTGAAAGCTCCTTTCATGCTGCCTTGCAGGTTCCTAAAACACAGTGTTTCTGCCGGGCCTGGAGACACTGTAAGCAGCTCCCTGGGAAGAAAAGGACTTTCCGCTGAAGAAACAGTGTGCTTCCATAGCCTGGTCAGGAGCTCATCCTGTCATGCTGTAGAGCTAAAGGGAAACTGGACATGAGTACTTACCTCACGTGAGGCCTTGACTTGCCCTGCTGGAGCGGAAGCGTGGAGCAGTTTCCATGAGGTCTTAGTCGCAGTTCTGCATCATTTGAACGTTCGTAGGCTTTTCCGGATGCTTAGGACCCTCGCCCGGGCACCCTGTTCCCTACAAAATCACTGAGGAGCGGCAGGCTCCTCTGGGCTGCTCAGACAGAAACATCCAGGCCGGGATCCCTTCAGAGTCACTGTGTGTACGCCGAGTGTAGGGCAACACACGGCACTCGTCCTCGGGACAGCTAGATTTCCTCAGCCATCCAACAGCTGCAGGACATCTCTTTGCTCCCGTCCTACATGCCATGGAAGTCTGCCTCGTTGCCCTCATCTGAGCTGTACTTAGAAAAACAATCTGCTTCGCATTCCTTCTAGGCACTCATACCCGAAGACCCCACAGCGACGGGAGTAAGTCGGCTTGCATTCCTACTGCAACTGAAGCACAGTTCTTCCTGTCATTCTGTAGGACTTCAAAATGGCCAAGGCCCAATAGCTTTCCTCGCACGATCCTTGGATGAGGGAGCTCGCTCCATGCAGAACACCCTGTGCAGAAAAGTTGATTCAGGCAAGTGTGACCAGTGTGCCCCTGGAGTGTCTTATGATTTGTTAGAAAGGGCCAGGACAGAGGCTGCGGGTTCACTGGAAATGGGGGCCTGGTGGCACAAGCCTTGCTTTCCCATTTTGAAATCCCCATTCATGCTGCCTTGCAGCTTCCGAAGAAATAGGGTTTTTGACGGGCCTGTAGACCCGGTATGCAGGGCTCAATGCAGTCGGAGTCTCAAACACAGCGCCGCCAGAGAAGCCCTGCTTGCCCGCTTTGAAAGCTCCTTTCATGCTGCCTTGCAGGTTCCTAAAACACAGTGTTTCTGACGGGCCTGGAGACACTGTAAGCAGCTCCCTGGGAAGAAAAGGACTTTCCGCTGAAGAAACAGTGTGCTTCCATAGCGTGGTCGAGTCTCAAACACAGCGCCGCCAGAGAGAAGCCCTGCTTGCCCGCTTTGAAAGCTCCTTTCATGCTGCCTTGCAGGTTCCTAAAACACAGTGTTTCTGACGGGCCTGGAGACACTGTAAGCAGCTCCCTGGGAAGAAAAGGACTTTCCGCTGAAGAAACAGTGTGCTTCCATAGCGTGGTCGAGTCTCAAACACAGCGCCGCCAGAGAAGCCCTGCTTGCCCGCTTTGAAAGCTCCTTTCATGCTGCCTTGCAGGTTCCTAAAACACAGTGTTTCTGACGGGCCTGGAGACACTGTAAGCAGCTCCCTGGGAAGAAAAGGACTTTCCGCTGAAGAAACAGTGTGCTTCCATAGCGTGGTCGAGTCTCAAACACAGCGCCGCCAGAGAAGCCCTGCTTGCCCGCTTTGAAAGCTCCTTTCATGCTTCCTTGCAGGTTCCTAAAACACAGTGTTTCTGACGGGCCTGGAGACACTGTAAGCAGCTCCCTGGGAAGAAAAGGACTTTCCGCTGAAGAAACAGTGTGCTTCCATAGCGTGGTCGAGTCTCAAACACAGCGCCGCCAGAGAAGCCCTGCTTGCCCGCTTTGAAAGCTCCTTTCATGCTACCTTGCAGGTTCCTAAAACACAGTGTTTCTGACGGGCCTGGAGACACTGTAAGCAGCTCCCTGGGAAGAAAAGGACTTTCCGCTGAAGAAACAGTGTGCTTCCATAGCGTGGTCGAGTCTCAAACACAGCGCCGCCAGAGAGAAGCCCTGCTTGCCCGCTTTGAAAGCTCCTTTCATGCTGCCTTGCAGGTTCCTAAAACACAGTGTTTCTGACGGGCCTGGAGACACTGTAAGCAGCTCCCTGGGAAGAAAAGGACTTTCCGCTGAAGAAACAGTGTGCTTCCATAGCGTGGTCGAGTCTCAAACACAGCGCCGCCAGAGAAGCCCTGCTTGCCCGCTTTGAAAGCTCCTTTCATGCTGCCTTGCAGGTTCCTAAAACACAGTGTTTCTGACGGGCCTGGAGACACTGTAAGCAGCTCCCTGGGAAGAAAAGGACTTTCCGCTGAAGAAACAGTGTGCTTCCATAGCGTGGTCGAGTCTCAAACACAGCGCCGCCAGAGAAGCCCTGCTTGCCCGCTTTGAAAGCTCCTTTCATGCTGCCTTGCAGGTTCCTAAAACACAGTGTTTCTGACGGGCCTGGAGACACTGTAAGCAGCTCCCTGGGAAGAAAAGGACTTTCCGCTGAAGAAACAGTGTGCTTCCATAGCGTGGTCGAGTCTCAAACACAGCGCCGCCAGAGAAGCCCTGCTTGCCCGCTTTGAAAGCTCCTTTCATGCTGCCTTGCAGGTTCCTAAAACACAGTGTTTCTGACGGGCCTGGAGACACTGTAAGCAGCTCCCTGGGAAGAAAAGGACTTTCCGCTGAAGAAACAGTGTGCTTCCATAGCGTGGACGAGTCTCAAACACAGCGCCGCCAGAGAAGCCCTGCTTGCCCGCTTTGAAAGCTCCTTTCATGCTGCCTTGCAGGTTCCTAAAACACAGTGTTTCTGACGGGCCTGGAGACACTGTAAGCAGCTCCCTGGGAAGAAAAGGACTTTCCGCTGAAGAAACAGTGTGCTTCCATAGCGTGGTCGAGTCTCAAACACAGCGCCGCCAGAGAAGCCCTGCTTGCCCGCTTTGAAAGCTCCTTTCATGCTGCCTTGCAGATTCCTAAAACACAGTGTTTCTGACGGGCCTGGAGACACTGTAAGCAGCTCCCTGGGAAGAAAAGGACTTTCCGCTGAAGAAACAGTGTGCTTCCATAGCGTGGTCGAGTCTCAAACACAGCGCCGCCAGAGAAGCCCTGCTTGCCCGCTTTGAAAGCTCCTTTCATGCTGCCTTGCAGGTTCCTAAAACACAGTGTTTCTGACGGGCCTGGAGACACTGTAAGCAGCTCCCTGGGAAGAAAAGGACTTTCCGCTGAAGAAACAGTGTGCTTCCATAGCGTGGTCGAGTCTCAAACACAGCGCCGCCAGAGAAGCCCTGCTTGCCCGCTTTGAAAGCTCCTTTCATGCTGCCTTGCAGGTTCCTAAAACACAGTGTTTCTGCCGGGCCTGGAGACACTGTAAGCAGCTCCCTGGGAAGAAAAGGACTTTCCGCTGAAGAAACAGTGTGCTTCCATAGCCTGGTCAGGAGCTCATCCTGTCATGCTGTAGAGCTAAAGGGAAACTGGACATGAGTACTTACCTCACGTGAGGCCTTGACTTGCCCTGCTGGAGCGGAAGCGTGGAGCAGTTTCCATGAGGTCTTAGTCGCAGTTCTGCATCATTTGAACGTTCGTAGGCTTTTCCGGATGCTTAGGACCCTCGCCCGGGCACCCTGTTCCCTACAAAATCACTGAGGAGCGGCAGGCTCCTCTGGGCTGCTCAGACAGAAACATCCAGGCCGGGATCCCTTCAGAGTCACTGTGTGTACGCCGAGTGTAGGGCAACACACGGCACTCGTCCTCGGGACAGCTAGATTTCCTCAGCCATCCAACAGCTGCAGGACATCTCTTTGCTCCCGTCCTACATGCCATGGAAGTCTGCCTCGTTGCCCTCATCTGAGCTGTACTTAGAAAAACAATCTGCTTCGCATTCCTTCTAGGCACTCATACCCGAAGACCCCACAGCGACGGGAGTAAGTCGGCTTGCATTCCTACTGCAACTGAAGCACAGTTCTTCCTGTCATTCTGTAGGACTTCAAAATGGCCAAGGCCCAATAGCTTTCCTCGCACGATCCTTGGATGAGGGAGCTCGCTCCATGCAGAACACCCTGTGCAGAAAAGTTGATTCAGGCAAGTGTGACCAGTGTGCCCCTGGAGTGTCTTATGATTTGTTAGAAAGGGCAAGGACAGAGGCTGCGGGTTCACTGGAAATGGGGGCCTGGTGGCACAAGCCTTGCTTTCCCATTTTGAAATCCCCATTCATGCTGCCTTGCAGCTTCCGAAGAAATAGGGTTTTTGACGGGCCTGTAGACCCGGTATGCAGGGCTCAATGCAGTCGGAGTCTCAAACACAGCGCCGCCAGAGAAGCCCTGCTTGCCCGCTTTGAAAGCTCCTTTCATGCTGCCTTGCAGGTTCCTAAAACACAGTGTTTCTGACGGGCCTGGAGACACTGTAAGCAGCTCCCGGGGAAGAAAAGGACTTTCCGCTGAAGAAACAGTGTGCTTCCATAGCGTGGTCGAGTCTCAAAAACAGCGCCGCCAGAGAAGACCCGCTTGCCCGCTTTGAAAGCTCCTTTCATGCTGCCTTGCAGGTTCCTAAAACACAGTGTTTCTGACGGGCCTGGAGACACTGTAAGCAGCTCCCGGGGAAGAAAAGGACTTTCCGCTGAAGAAACAGTGTGCTTCCATAGCGTGGTCGAGTCTCAAACACAGCGCCGCCAGAGAGAAGCCCTGCTTGCCCGCTTTGAAAGCTCCTTTCATGCTGCCTTGCAGGTTCCTAAAACACAGTGTTTCTGACGGGCCTGGAGACACTGTAAGCAGCTCCCTGGGAAGAAAAGGACTTTCCGCTGAAGAAACAGTGTGCTTCCATAGCGTGGTCGAGTCTCAAACACAGCGCCGCCAGAGAAGCCCTGCTTGCCCGCTTTGAAAGCTCCTTTCATGCTGCCTTGCAGGTTCCTAAAACACAGTGTTTCTGACGGGCCTGGAGACACTGTAAGCAGCTCCCTGGGAAGAAAAGGACTTTCCGCTGAAGAAACAGTGTGCTTCCATAGCGTGGTCGAGTCTCAAACACAGCGCCGCCAGAGAGAAGCCCTGCTTGCCCGCTTTGAAAGCTCCTTTCATGCTGCCTTGCAGGTTCCTAAAACACAGTGTTTCTGACGGGCCTGGAGACACTGTAAGCAGCTCCCTGGGAAGAAAAGGACTTTCCGCTGAAGAAACAGTGTGCTTCCATAGCGTGGTCGAGTCTCAAACACAGCGCCGCCAGAGAAGCCCTGCTTGCCCACTTTGAAAGCTCCTTTCATGCTGCCTTGCAGGTTCCTAAAACACAGTGTTTCTGCCGGGCCTGGAGACACTGTAAGCAGCTCCCTGGGAAGAAAAGGACTTTCCGCTGAAGAAACAGTGTGCTTCCATAGCCTGGTCAGGAGCTCATCCTGTCATGCTCTAGAGCTAAAGGGAAACTGGACATGAGTACTTACCTCACGTGAGGCCTTGACTTGCCCTGCTGGAGCGGAAGCGTGGAGCAGTTTCCATGAGGTCTTAGTCGCAGTTCTGCATCATTTGAACGTTCGTAGGCTTTTCCGGATGCTTAGGACCCTCGCCCGGGCACCCTGTTCCCTACAAAATCACTGAGGAGCGGCAGGCTCCTCTGGGCTGCTCAGACAGAAACATCCAGGCCGGGATCCCTTCAGAGTCACTGTGTGTACGCCGAGTGTAGGGCAACACACGGCACTCGTTCTCGGGACAGCTAGATTTCCTCAGCAATCCAACAGCTGCAGGACATCTCTTTGCTCCCGTCCTACATGCCATGGAAGTCTGCCTCGTTGCCCTCATCTGAGCTGTACTTAGAAAAACAATCTGCTTCGCATTCCTTCTAGGCACTCATACCCGAAGACCCCACAGCGACGGGAGTAAGTCGGCTTGCATTCCTACTGCAACTGAAGCACAGTTCTTCCTGTCATTCTGTAGGACTTCAAAATGGCCAAGGCCCAATAGCTTTCCTCGCACGATCCTTGGATGAGGGAGCTCGCTCCATGCAGAACACCCTGTGCAGAAAAGTTGATTCAGGCAAGTGTGACCAGTGTGCCCCTGGAGTGTCTTATGATTTGTTAGAAAGGGCAAGGACAGAGGCTGCGGGTTCACTGGAAATGGGGGCCTGGTGGCACAAGCCTTGCTTTCCCATTTTGAAATCCCCATTCATGCTGCCTTGCAGCTTCCGAAGAAACAGGGTTTTTGACGGGCCTGTAGACCCGGTATGCAGGGCTCAATGAAGGAAAGGAATCTTCTCTAAAGAAACAGGGCGCTTCCATATCCTGGTTAGGAGCTCATCCTGTCATGCTCTGCATCGAAAGGAAAATTCGATGTGAGTACATACCTCAGGGTAAGGCCTGGAGTAGCCCTGCAGGAACGGAGCATACAGGAGTTCTTTGAGGTCTTAGTCACTGTGGTGTTTTCTTTGAACTCTGGTACCCGTTTCAGGGCTGCAAGACCCTTCGGGGGTGCACCCGTTTCCCTACAACATCACTGAGGACCTCCCCGCCCCTCTGGGCCTGCGGAGCAACACCCAGGCCAGGAGGCCCTTCAGAGGCCTTCTGTGTATGCCGAGCGAAGGACAACACACAGCACTCTCCCTTGGGACTGCTATATGTCCTCAGAAATCCAACGGCATCAGGAACACATTTCTGGCACGTACACTGTGCCATTCAAGTTCTCCTCTCTGCCCGTCTCTGAGATGCACTGGGGAAAGAGTCTGCTTAGCCGTCCTTTAACGACCTCCTTCCGAGGTGACGCTCCACGAGGAGAAAGTCCGCTTGTGTTCCAACTGCAAGTAAAGCACGGCTCTTCGTGGAACACTGCGCTCTTCCGGGAGAGGCAAATGCTTCTAGGCCTAACTAGAGCCTGCCTTGGTTGAGGCAGTTCGCCCCACGTGGGACACCCTGCGTCTACAGGTTCAGTCGGGGAATGGCCCATTGTGTACACAGTGGGAGAAATGCTGCTTGCGTTCCACCTGCAACTAAGGCAGAGTTCTTCATGGAAAACTGCAGCGTTTTGGGAGAGGACATGCTTAGAGGCCTAACTACAGCCTGTCTTGTTTGAGGCAGTTTGCTATGTGCAAAAGACCCTGCGTAAAGACGTTGATCCAGGGAAGGGCCCATTGTGTACCGTCTCTGTCTTTTGACATGTTACCTCTAGAGGTAAGTATACCTGCGTGTCTACGTGCAAACG
Source organism: Mesoplodon mirus (assembly GCF_964341445.2). NCBI lineage: Eukaryota > Metazoa > Chordata > Mammalia > Artiodactyla > Ziphiidae > Mesoplodon > Mesoplodon mirus. Next base: position 145,324 of record NW_028295025.1, read on the forward strand.
CGGGCCTGATGGCACAAGCCTTGTTTCCCGTTTGGACAGTTCAATTCACGGGGCGTTGAATATCCCGGAGAGGCAGACGTTTCGAGGGGCCTGTAGAAACTGTAGGCATGGCTTTGAGAAGAAAGGGAGTTTTCTCTACTAAAACATAGTGCTTCCAAGACCTGGTAGGGAGCTCGTGCTGTGATCCTGTATAACTAAGCGTAGCACCAACCTGAGCTCTTGCCTCGAAGGAAGTCTCTGTATAGCCCTGCTGAGGCAGACGCATACAGGAGGTTCCATGAGCTCTTCGTGGCAGTTCTGGATTATTTTTATTATTATTATCTTTTTTGGTATGCGGGCCTCTCACTGTTGTGGTATCCCCGTTGCGGAGCAGAGACTACGGACGCACAGGCTCAGCGGCCGTGGCTCACCGACCCAGCCGCTCGGTGGCCTGTGGGATCTGCCCGGACCGACCGGGTCACGAACCCGTGTAACCTGCATCGGCAGTCGGAGTCTCAAACACAGCACCGCCAGAGAAGTCCTGCTTGCCCGCTTTGAAAGCTCCTTTCATGCTGCCTTGCAGGTTCCTAAAACACAGTGTTTCTGACGGGCCTGGAGACACTGTAAGCAGCTCCCTGGGAAGAAAACGACTTTCCGCTGAAGAAACAGTGTGCTTCCATAGCCTGGTCAGGAGCTCATCCTGTCATGCTCTAGAGCTAAAGGGAAAGTGAACATGAGTACTTACCTCAAGTGAGGCCTTGACTTGCCCTGCTGAAGCGGAAGCGTGGAGCAGTTTCCATGAGGTCTTAGTCGCAGTTCTGCATCATTTGAACGTTCGTAGGCTTTTCCGGACGCTTAGGACCCTCGCCCGGGCACCCTGTTGCCTACAAAATCACTGAGGAGCGGCAGGCTCCTCTGGGCTGCTCAGACAGAAACATCCAGGCCGGGATCCCTTCAGAGTCACTGTGTGTACGCCGAGTGTAGGGCAACACACGGCACTCGTCCCCGGGACAGCTAGATTTCCTCAGCCATCCAGCAGTTGCAGGACATCTCTTCGCTCCCGTCCTACATGCCATGGAAGTCTGCCTCGTTGCCCTCATCTGAGCTGTACTTAGAAAAACAATCTGCTTCGCATTCCTTCTAGGCACTCATACCCGAAGACCCCACAGCGACGGGAGTAAGTCGGCTTGCATTCCTACTGCAACTGAAGCACAGTTCTTCCTGTCATTCTGTAGGACTTCAAAATGGCCAAGGCCCAATAGCTTTCCTCGCACGATCCTTGGATGAGGGAGCTCGCTCCATGCAGAACACCCTGTGCAGAAAAGTTGATTCAGGCAAGTGTGACCAGTGTGCCCCTGGAGTGTCTTATGATTTGTTAGAAAGGGCAAGGACAGAGGCTGCGGGTTCACTGGAAATGGGGGCCTGGTGGCACAAGCCTTGCTTTCCCATTTTGAAATCCCCATTCATGCTGCCTTGCAGCTTCCGAAGAAACAGGGTTTTTGACGGGCCTGTAGACCCGGTATGCAGGGCTCAATGAAGGAAAGGAATTTTCTCTAAAGAAACAGGGCGCTTCCATATCCTGGTTAGGAGCTCATCCTGTCATGCTCTGCATCGAAAGGAAAATTCGATGTGAGTACATACCTCAAGGTAAGGCCTGGAGTAGCCCTGCAGGAACGGAGCATACAGGAGTTCTTTGAGGTCTTAGTCACTGTGGTGTTTTCTTTGAACTCTGGTACGCGTTTCAGGGCTGCAAGACCCTTCGGGGGTGCACCCGTTTCCCTACAACATCACTGAGGACCTCCCCGCCCCTCTGGGCCTGCGGAGCAACACCCAGGCCAGGGGGCCCTTCAGAGGCCTTCTGTGTATGCCGAGCGAAGGACAACACACAGCACTCTCTCTTGGGACTGCTATATGTCCTCAGAAATCCAACGGCATCAGGAACACATTTCTGGCACGTACACTGTGCCATGCAAGTTCTCCTCTCTGCCCGTCTCTGAGCTGCACTGGGGAAAGAGTCTGCTTAGCCGTCCTTTAACGACCTCCTTCCGAGGTGACGCTCCACGAGGAGAAAGTCCGCTTGTGTTCCAACTGCAAGTAAAGCACGGCTCTTCGTGGAACACTGCGCTCTTCCGGGAGAGGCAAATGCTTCGAGGCCTAACTAGAGCCTGCCTTGGTTGAGGCAGTTCGCCCCACGTGGGACACCCTGCGTCTACAGGTTCAGTCGGGGAATGGCCCATTGTGTACACAGTGGGAGAAATGCTGCTTGCGTTCCACCTGCAACTAAGCCAGAGTTCTTCATGGAAAACTGCAGCATTTTGGGAGAGGACATGCTTAGAGGCCTAACTACAGCCTGTCTTGTTTGAGGCAGTTTGCTATGTGCAAAAGACCCTGCGTAAAGACGTTGATCCAGGGAAGGGCCCATTGTGTACCGTCTCTGTCTTTTGACATGTTACCTCTAGAGGTCAGTATAACTGCATGTCTACGTGAAAACGCGGGCCTGATGGCACAAGCCTTGTTTCCCGTTTGGACAGTTCAATTCACGGGGCCTTGAATATCCTGGAGAGGCAGAGGTTTCGAGGGGCCTGTAGAAACTGTAGGCATGGCTTTGAGAAGAAAGGGAGTTTTCTCTACTAAAACATAGTGCTTCCAAGGCCTGGTAGGGAGCTCGTGCTGTGATCCTGTATAACTAAGCGTAGCGCCAACCTGAGCTCTTGCCTCGAAGGAAGTCTCTGTATAGCCCTGCTGAGGCAGACGCATACAGGAGGTTCCATGAGCTCTTCGTGGCAGTTCTGGATTATTTTTATTATTATTATCTTTTTTGGTATGCGGGCCTCTCACTGTTGTGGTATCCCCGTTGTGGAGCAGAGACTACGGACGCACAGGCTCAGCGGCCGTGGATCACCGGCCCAGCCGCTCGGCGGCATGTGGGATCTGCCCGGAGCGACCGGGGCACGAACCCATGTCCCCTGCATCGGCAGTCGGAGTCTCAAACACAGCGTCACCAGAGAAGCCCTGCTTGCCCACTTTGAAAGCTCCTTTCATGCTGCCTTGCAGGTTCCTAAAACACAGTGTTTCTGCCGGGCCTGGAGACACTGTAAGCAGCTCCCTGGGAAGAAAAGGACTTTCCGCTGAAGAAACAGTGTGCTTCCATAGCCTGGTCAGGAGCTCATCCTGTCATGCTCTAGAGCTAAAGGGAAACTGGACATGAGTACTTACCTCAAGTGAGGCCTTGACTTGCCCTGCTGAAGCGGAAGCGTGGAGCAGTTTCCATGAGGTCTTAGTCGCAGTTCTGCATCATTTGAACGTTCGTAGGCTTTTCCGGACGCTTAGGACCCTCGCCCGGGCACCCTGTTCCCTACAAAATCACTGAGGAGCGGCAGGCTCCTCTGGGCTGCTCAGACAGAAACATCCAGGCCGGGATCTCTTCAGAGTCACTCTCTGTACGCCGAGTGTAGGGCAACACACGGCACTCGTCCCCGGGACAGCTAGATTTCCTCAGCCATCCAACAGTTGCAGGACATCTCTTTGCTCCCATCCTACATGCCATGGAAGTCTGCCTCGTTGCCCTCATCTGAGCTGTACTTAGAAAAACAATCTGCTTCGCATTCCTTCTAGGCACTCATACCCGAAGACCCCACAGCGACGGGAGTAAGTCGTCTTGCATTCCTACTGCAACTGAAGCACAGTTCTTCCTGTCATTCTGTAGGACTTCAAAATGGCCAAGGCCCAATAGCTTTCCTCGCACGATCCTTGGATAAGGGAGCTCGCTCCATGCAGAACACCCTGTGCAGAAAAGTTGATTCAGGCAAGTGTGACCAGTGTGCCCCTGGAGTGTCTTATGATTTGTTAGAAAGGGCAAGGACAGAGGCTGCGGGTTCACTGGAAATGGGGGCCTGGTGGCACAAGCCTTGCTTTCCCATTTTGAAATCCCCATTCATGCTGCCTTGCAGCTTCCGAAGAAACAGGGTTTTTGACGGGCCTGTAGACCCGGTATGCAGGGCTCAATGAAGGAAAGGAATCTTCTCTAAAGAAACAGGGCGCTTCCATATCCTGGTTAGGAGCTCATCCTGTCATGCTCTGCATCGAAAGGAAAATTCGATGTGAGTACATACCTCAGGGTAAGGCCTGGAGTAGCCCTGCAGGAACGGAGCATACAGGAGTTCTTTGAGGTCTTAGTCACTGTGGTGTTTTCTTTGAACTCTGGTACCCGTTTCAGGGCTGCAAGACCCTTCGGGGGTGCACCCGTTTCCCTACAACATCACTGAGGACCTCCCCGCCCCTCTGGGCCTGCGGAGCAACACCCAGGCCAGGAGGCCCTTCAGAGGCCTTCTGTGTATGCCGAGCGAAGGACAACACACAGCACTCTCCCTTGGGACTGCTATATGTCCTCAGAAATCCAACGGCATCAGGAACACATTTCTGGCACGTACACTGTGCCATTCAAGTTCTCCTCTCTGCCCGTCTCTGAGATGCACTGGGGAAAGAGTCTGCTTAGCCGTCCTTTAACGACCTCCTTCCGAGGTGACGCTCCACGAGGAGAAAGTCCGCTTGTGTTCCAACTGCAAGTAAAGCACGGCTCTTCGTGGAACACTGCGCTCTTCCGGGAGAGGCAAATGCTTCTAGGCCTAACTAGAGCCTGCCTTGGTTGAGGCAGTTCGCCCCACGTGGGACACCCTGCGTCTACAGGTTCAGTCGGGGAATGGCCCATTGTGTACACAGTGGGAGAAATGCTGCTTGCGTTCCACCTGCAACTAAGGCAGAGTTCTTCATGGAAAACTGCAGCGTTTTGGGAGAGGACATGCTTAGAGGCCTAACTACAGCCTGTCTTGTTTGAGGCAGTTTGCTATGTGCAAAAGACCCTGCGTAAAGACGTTGATCCAGGGAAGGGCCCATTGTGTACCGTCTCTGTCTTTTGACATGTTACCTCTAGAGGTAAGTATACCTGCGTGTCTACGTGCAAACGCGGGCCTGATGGCACAAGCCTTGTTTCCCGTTTGGACAGTTCAATTCACGGGGCGTTGAATATCCCGGAGAGGCAGACGTTTCGAGGGGCCTGTAGAAACTGTAGGCATGGCTTTGAGAAGAAAGGGAGTTTTCTCTACTAAAACATAGTGCTTCCAAGACCTGGTAGGGAGCTCGTGCTGTGATCCTGTATAACTAAGCGTAGCACCAACCTGAGCTCTTGCCTCGAAGGAAGTCTCTGTATAGCCCTGCTGAGGCAGACGCATACAGGAGGTTCCATGAGCTCTTCGTGGCAGTTCTGGATTATTTTTATTATTATTATCTTTTTTGGTATGCGGGCCTCTCACTGTTGTGGTATCCCCGTTGCGGAGCAGAGACTACGGACGCACAGGCTCAGCGGCCGTGGCTCACCGACCCAGCCGCTCGGTGGCCTGTGGGATCTGCCCGGACCGACCGGGTCACGAACCCGTGTAACCTGCATCGGCAGTCGGAGTCTCAAACACAGCACCGCCAGAGAAGTCCTGCTTGCCCGCTTTGAAAGCTCCTTTCATGCTGCCTTGCAGGTTCCTAAAACACAGTGTTTCTGACGGGCCTGGAGACACTGTAAGCAGCTCCCTGGGAAGAAAACGACTTTCCGCTGAAGAAACAGTGTGCTTCCATAGCCTGGTCAGGAGCTCATCCTGTCATGCTCTAGAGCTAAAGGGAAAGTGAACATGAGTACTTACCTCAAGTGAGGCCTTGACTTGCCCTGCTGAAGCGGAAGCGTGGAGCAGTTTCCATGAGGTCTTAGTCGCAGTTCTGCATCATTTGAACGTTCGTAGGCTTTTCCGGACGCTTAGGACCCTCGCCCGGGCACCCTGTTGCCTACAAAATCACTGAGGAGCGGCAGGCTCCTCTGGGCTGCTCAGACAGAAACATCCAGGCCGGGATCCCTTCAGAGTCACTGTGTGTACGCCGAGTGTAGGGCAACACACGGCACTCGTCCCCGGGACAGCTAGATTTCCTCAGCCATCCAGCAGTTGCAGGACATCTCTTCGCTCCCGTCCTACATGCCATGGAAGTCTGCCTCGTTGCCCTCATCTGAGCTGTACTTAGAAAAACAATCTGCTTCGCATTCCTTCTAGGCACTCATACCCGAAGACCCCACAGCGACGGGACTAAGTCGGCTTGCATTCCTACTGCAACTGAAGCACAGTTCTTCCTGTCATTCTGTAGGACTTCAAAATGGCCAAGGCCCAATAGCTTTCCTCGCACGATCCTTGGATGAGGGAGCTCGCTCCATGCAGAACACCCTGTGCAGAAAAGTTGATTCAGGCAAGTGTGACCAGTGTGCCCCTGGAGTGTCTTATGATTTGTTAGAAAGGGCAAGGACAGAGGCTGCGGGTTCACTGGAAATGGGGGCCTGGTGGCACAAGCCTTGCTTTCCCATTTTGAAATCCCCATTCATGCTGCCTTGCAGCTTCCGAAGAAACAGGGTTTTTGACGGGCCTGTAGACCCGGTATGCAGGGCTCAATGAAGGAAAGGAATTTTCTCTAAAGAAACAGGGCGCTTCCATATCCTGGTTAGGAGCTCATCCTGTCATGCTCTGCATCGAAAGGAAAATTCGATGTGAGTACATACCTCAAGGTAAGGCCTGGAGTAGCCCTGCAGGAACGGAGCATACAGGAGTTCTTTGAGGTCTTAGTCACTGTGGTGTTTTCTTTGAACTCTGGTACGCGTTTCAGGGCTGCAAGACCCTTCGGGGGTGCACCCGTTTCCCTACAACATCACTGAGGACCTCCCCGCCCCTCTGGGCCTGCGGAGCAACACCCAGGCCAGGGGGCCCTTCAGAGGCCTTCTGTGTATGCCGAGCGAAGGACAACACACAGCACTCTCTCTTGGGACTGCTATATGTCCTCAGAAATCCAACGGCATCAGGAACACATTTCTGGCACGTACACTGTGCCATGCAAGTTCTCCTCTCTGCCCGTCTCTGAGCTGCACTGGGGAAAGAGTCTGCTTAGCCGTCCTTTAACGACCTCCTTCCGAGGTGACGCTCCACGAGGAGAAAGTCCGCTTGTGTTCCAACTGCAAGTAAAGCACGGCTCTTCGTGGAACACTGTGCTCTTCCGGGAGAGGCAAATGCTTCTAGGCCTAACTAGAGCCTGCCTTGGTTGAGGCAGTTCGCCCCACGTGGGACACCCTGCGTCTACAGGTTCAGTCGGGGAATGGCCCATTGTGTACACAGTGGGAGAAATGCTGCTTGCGTTCCACCTGCAACTAAGGCACAGTTCTTCATGGAAAACTGCAGCATTTTGGGAGAGGACATGCTTAGAGGCCTAACTACAGCCTGTCTTGTTTGAGGCAGTTTGCTATGTGCAAAAGACCCTGCGTAAAGACGTTGATCCAGGGAAGGGCCCATTGTGTACCGTCTCTGTCTTTTGACATGTTACCTCTAGAGGTCAGTATAACTGCATGTCTACGTGAAAACGCGGGCCTGATGGCACAAGCCTTGTTTCCCGTTTGGACAGTTCAATTCACGGGGCCTTGAATATCCTGGAGAGGCAGAGGTTTCGAGGGGCCTGTAGAAACTGTAGGCATGGCTTTGAGAAGAAAGGGAGTTTTCTCTACTAAAACATAGTGCTTCCAAGGCCTGGTAGGGAGCTCGTGCTGTGATCCTGTATAACTAAGCGTAGCGCCAACCTGAGCTCTTGCCTCGAAGGAAGTCTCTGTATAGCCCTGCTGAGGCAGACGCATACAGGAGGTTCCATGAGCTCTTCGTGGCAGTTCTGGATTATTTTTATTATTATTATCTTTTTTGGTATGCGGGCCTCTCACTGTTGTGGTATCCCCGTTGTGGAGCAGAGACTACGGACGCACAGGCTCAGCGGCCGTGGATCACCGGCCCAGCCGCTCGGCGGCATGTGGGATCTGCCCGGAGCGACCGGGGCACGAACCCATGTCCCCTGCATCGGCAGTCGGAGTCTCAAACACAGCGTCACCAGAGAAGCCCTGCTTGCCCACTTTGAAAGCTCCTTTCATGCTGCCTTGCAGGTTCCTAAAACACAGTGTTTCTGCCGGGCCTGGAGACACTGTAAGCAGCTCCCTGGGAAGAAAAGGACTTTCCGCTGAAGAAACAGTGTGCTTCCATAGCCTGGTCAGGAGCTCATCCTGTCATGCTCTAGAGCTAAAGGGAAACTGGACATGAGTACTTACCTCAAGTGAGGCCTTGACTTGCCCTGCTGGAGCGGAAGCGTGGAGCAGTTTCCATGAGGTCTTAGTCGCAGTTCTGCATCATTTGAACGTTCGTAGGCTTTTCCGGACGCTTAGGACCCTCGCCCGGGCACCCTGTTCCCTACAAAATCACTGAGGAGCGGCAGGCTCCTCTGGGCTGCTCAGACAGAAACATCCAGGCCGGGATCTCTTCAGAGTCACTCTCTGTACGCCGAGTGTAGGGCAACACACGGCACTCGTCCCCGGGACAGCTAGATTTCCTCAGCCATCCAACAGTTGCAGGACATCTCTTTGCTCCCATCCTACATGCCATGGAAGTCTGCCTCGTTGCCCTCATCTGAGCTGTACTTAGAAAAACAATCTGCTTCGCATTCCTTCTAGGCACTCATACCCGAAGACCCCACAGCGACGGGAGTAAGTCGTCTTGCATTCCTACTGCAACTGAAGCACAGTTCTTCCTGTCATTCTGTAGGACTTCAAAATGGCCAAGGCCCAATAGCTTTCCTCGCACGATCCTTGGATAAGGGAGCTCGCTCCATGCAGAACACCCTGTGCAGAAAAGTTGATTCAGGCAAGTGTGACCAGTGTGCCCCTGGAGTGTCTTATGATTTGTTAGAAAGGGCAAGGACAGAGGCTGCGGGTTCACTGGAAATGGGGGCCTGGTGGCACAAGCCTTGCTTTCCCATTTTGAAATCCCCATTCATGCTGCCTTGCAGCTTCCGAAGAAACAGGGTTTTTGACGGGCCTGTAGACCCGGTATGCAGGGCTCAATGAAGGAAAGGAATCTTCTCTAAAGAAACAGGGCGCTTCCATATCCTGGTTAGGAGCTCATCCTGTCATGCTCTGCATCGAAAGGAAAATTCGATGTGAGTACATACCTCAGGGTAAGGCCTGGAGTAGCCCTGCAGGAACGGAGCATACAGGAGTTCTTTGAGGTCTTAGTCACTGTGGTGTTTTCTTTGAACTCTGGTACCCGTTTCAGGGCTGCAAGACCCTTCGGGGGTGCACCCGTTTCCCTACAACATCACTGAGGACCTCCCCGCCCCTCTGGGCCTGCGGAGCAACACCCAGGCCAGGAGGCCCTTCAGAGGCCTTCTGTGTATGCCGAGCGAAGGACAACACACAGCACTCTCCCTTGGGACTGCTATATGTCCTCAGAAATCCAACGGCATCAGGAACACATTTCTGGCACGTACACTGTGCCATTCAAGTTCTCCTCTCTGCCCGTCTCTGAGATGCACTGGGGAAAGAGTCTGCTTAGCCGTCCTTTAACGACCTCCTTCCGAGGTGACGCTCCACGAGGAGAAAGTCCGCTTGTGTTCCAACTGCAAGTAAAGCACGGCTCTTCGTGGAACACTGCGCTCTTCCGGGAGAGGCAAATGCTTCTAGGCCTAACTAGAGCCTGCCTTGGTTGAGGCAGTTCGCCCCACGTGGGACACCCTGCGTCTACAGGTTCAGTCGGGGAATGGCCCATTGTGTACACAGTGGGAGAAATGCTGCTTGCGTTCCACCTGCAACTAAGGCAGAGTTCTTCATGGAAAACTGCAGCGTTTTGGGAGAGGACATGCTTAGAGGCCTAACTACAGCCTGTCTTGTTTGAGGCAGTTTGCTATGTGCAAAAGACCCTGCGTAAAGACGTTGATCCAGGGAAGGGCCCATTGTGTACCGTCTCTGTCTTTTGACATGTTACCTCTAGAGGTAAGTATACCTGCGTGTCTACGTGCAAACGCGGGCCTGATGGCACAAGCCTTGTTTCCCGTTTGGACAGTTCAATTCACGGGGCGTTGAATATCCTGGAGAGGCAGACGTTTCGAGGGGCCTGTAGAAACTGTAGGCATGGCTTTGAGAAGAAAGGGAGTTTTCTCTACTAAAACATAGTGCTTCCAAGGCCTGGTAGGGAGCTCGTGCTGTGATCCTGTATAACTAAGCGTAGCACCAACCTGAGCTCTTGCCTCGAAGGAAGTCTCTGTATAGCCCTGCTGAGGCAGACGCATACAGGAGGTTCCATGAGCTCTTCGTGGCAGTTCTGGATTATTTTTATTATTATTATCTTTTTTGGTATGCGGGCCTCTCACTGTTGTGGTATCCCCGTTGCGGAGCAGAGACTACGGACGCACAGGCTCAGCGGCCGTGGCTCACCGACCCAGCCGCTCGGTGGCCTGTGGGATCTGCCCGGACCGACCGGGTCACGAACCCGTGTAACCTGCATCGGCAGTCGGAGTCTCAAACACAGCACCGCCAGAGAAGTCCTGCTTGCCCGCTTTGAAAGCTCCTTTCATGCTGCCTTGCAGGTTCCTAAAACACAGTGTTTCTGACGGGCCTGGAGACACTGTAAGCAGCTCCCTGGGAAGAAAACGACTTTCCGCTGAAGAAACAGTGTGCTTCCATAGCCTGGTCAGGAGCTCATCCTGTCATGCTCTAGAGCTAAAGGGAAAGTGAACATGAGTACTTACCTCAAGTGAGGCCTTGACTTGCCCTGCTGAAGCGGAAGCGTGGAGCAGTTTCCATGAGGTCTTAGTCGCAGTTCTGCATCATTTGAACGTTCGTAGGCTTTTCCGGACGCTTAGGACCCTCGCCCGGGCACCCTGTTGCCTACAAAATCACTGAGGAGCGGCAGGCTCCTCTGGGCTGCTCAGACAGAAACATCCAGGCCGGGATCCCTTCAGAGTCACTGTGTGTACGCCGAGTGTAGGGCAACACACGGCACTCGTCCCCGGGACAGCTAGATTTCCTCAGCCATCCAACAGCTGCAGGACATCTCTTTGCTCCCGTCCTACATGCCATGGAAGTCTGCCTCGTTGCCCTCATCTGAGCTGTACTTAGAAAAACAATCTGCTTCGCATTCCTTCTAGGCACTCATACCCGAAGACCCCACAGCGACGGGAGTAAGTCGGCTTGCATTCCTACTGCAACTGAAGCACAGTTCTTCCTGTCATTCTGTAGGACTTCAAAATGGCCAAGGCCCAATAGCTTTCCTCGCACGATCCTTGGATGAGGGAGCTCGCTCCATGCAGAACACCCTGTGCAGAAAAGTTGATTCAGGCAAGTGTGACCAGTGTGCCCCTGGAGTGTCTTATGATTTGTTAGAAAGGGCAAGGACAGAGGCTGCGGGTTCACTGGAAATGGGGGCCTGCTGGCACAAGCCTTGCTTTCCCATTTTGAAATCCCCATTCATGCTGCCTTGCAGCTTCCGAAGAAACAGGGTTTTTGACGGACCTATAGACCCGTTATGCAGGGCTCAATGCAGTCGGAGTCTCAAACACAGCGCCGCCAAAGAAGCCCTGCTTGCCTGCTTTGAAAGCTCCTTTCATGCTGCCTTGCAGGTTCCTAAAACACAGTGTTTCTGACGGGCCTGGAGACACTGTCAGCAGCTCCCTGGGAAGAAATGGACTTTCCGCCGAAGAAACAGTGTGCTTCCATAGCGTGGTCGAGTCTCAAACACAGCGCCGCCAGAGAAGCCCTGCTTGCCCGCTTTGAAAGCTCCTTTCATGCTGCCTTGCAGGTTCCTAAAACACAGTGTTC